>NC_081447.1:12997415-13079512 GCF_007210705.1 Tigriopus californicus
CAAAAACAAAAAAACACAAAAATCAAAATCGATTTCCGTAAAGAAGTGATTGTCTATCTTCAAATTGATCTGGAGTATGCTCTCCATGTTGTTCAACTTGACAACTAACAAAGACTCAAATGAATGAAGCGTAGCCAGATGAGGTTGTACATTGGAATTGGTAGATGGTAACCATATAAGCAAAGCCTCCCTTTTCTTGAAGGTGTGTATGGTCCAGCCTGCCATTTGAGTACCTTCAGCTACCTTATTACTGAGATGAATATTAAATCTTCATAATCTTGGAGAGTAATACCAAGGTCTTTGGCGCGAAAGAAAAACTTTAAAATTTGCCCCTCACTTTCTAAGTCATGAAGAGGAAGGCCGTTAAGCCATAGGACATTATTTCGAATTTGGATTCATTTAGTGTCATGTGTTTCATTTGTCAGTGTTTCATTGATCTACTTGTTTAAGGTTATGACTTATGAAGATCCTCGTGGAGAGTGGAGCAATTTTCGCATTTCTACCAATGGTGTCTGTAGGTGTCATGAAATATTATATAACTATATATAAGATGATGTCGCGCAATTCTTACCAGGCCGGGCGTGGGGGAGATAAATGTTTTGTGCATTCTGAGGTGCGGAGATCTCAATGAACCTTGTGACAACAGACACGATGCAATGATTCTTTAAAACCAACCACTAGATGGCAATACCCCAGAGGTCAACGAACAAGTTCGAATAAGCATGTTAGGTAGCTTGTGAGACCACAAAATCTCCGGTTTTTGAAGATGATATTGCAAAACTAGCTTTGGTTTGCGCTAGGGAACCGATACTACATTTTCCATTCATTTTTGAGATAACTGCATAGATTGTGGCAAAAAAGCAAGACATATAAATTGCTTACAAAAGTTGAATGAATTCAATAATTTCTTGACGATACGTCGAGAGCGGAAATGAGAGGTATTTACATTACGGGTTAAAACTATTTTTATAGTCAAGAATGTGGTTCATCAGTTCGGCCAGAAATAAAAGGCAAAAAATCTCTTAAGCCGCAATGAAAATCTCAAACATACAGGATTGTGATAACCTTTGACACACCAGCCAAAATGAACCTCCCTTCAAGGTCTTTTGGCGCCAGCAGTCATATTGTCAAGGAAAACCAAGAAATAGGTTAGGTGTGCGAAATCTAGCAAAGGAGACTTCAGAACCAAAACAGGTTTTACTTCTTACTTGCCAGTTTGGACTTTATTTAGAAATAGAACTTTGATAAGTCATGTTATATTTATTTAAGTCTTTCCATGAGTTTCAGATAAGCAAACCTATGATCTCAGGTCTATTTGCTTAAGAACACGAAGAAGAGAGCAAGAAATATATTTATTCATATGGCCTCTATAACTAAGGCAAAGAGCTATGAAGAAAACACTAAGGCTGATTTAATTAACCCATGAAGACATATAGAGATGTTTGAATTTATTTGCCAAAATGCAGTTTTGGCTTCTTTTTTGCAGTCTTCGGGGCTTACATAATTTGTTCTGCATGAAATTCTAACCATTTTTATTCCTCTTTGATAAGTATAGGTGCAGGACACGGATATTAATACCTCACTTACCTTTGACGGATTGTCAAAATATGTAGCATCTAAAAAGGTCAGTTACTTTTTTTGCTATAATCAATGCAATGTCTCAAAATGAGTGGAAAATGTAGTATGGGTCCCCTAGCACAAACAGACACTAGTTTTGCAATTGCATCTTAATAAAATTGGAGATTATGTGGCCCAAAAGCTACTTAATAATTCCTGTCTGAACTTGGCTGTTGACCTTTGGGTACTGCCATCTAGTGGCTATCTATCCAGAACCTAATCCCGCAGCTGTTTCTTCTCAAGGTTCATTTGGTCACAAAGGGGATGGCCTGGCCCAACATTTGAAAGAACATATTTTCACAATTCAATCTGATGGAAATTGATGATCTCAAAAATGGCGATTCACCATCAAACAAACGGATAATAAGTTGTGCAGCAATATCACCTTGATAAAGCTTGACATCTTTAGAGCATATTCTCTAGTTTCTACGTTTGTTTGTCTGCACCTAAACAAAGCAGAGGGCGCTACCTCCGCCCAATGAAGAGAACTATACATCAGGCGTCCCCAGTTTGGAGACATCTTGATGTGGATTGTAGACTGTTTGCATAAGAAAACAGGTTTCTTTATCTTGGGACACACTGGCTAAGACATGACACATGAGCACAATGCATCTATCATAATGCATCAAGCCTACCAACTCCAGTCACGCTTTGCAAGACCAACAAAGTTCTTTGAGATATTGGACAAAATATACGCAGTACACCCTACAAGGGTCGGTCATTTATTTAGTCGTCCTCCACCTCAATCAATTACAAGATACGCTTTTCAGGAGTCGATTAGACAGTTCTATTTCCTTTCCGTCCCATACGAATTGGGTCGGAGGTTGTTCTTCGGAATTCCCGAAAATGAATCGTTTCTCCTGAAATCAAGCACACAAGTGTCAGCCAATGGCAACGCTCTCAATTGAACGTGAATTTCCAAGTCAAACCTGAGTCCACAAAATCGACAATTTATCAGCAATCAATCCGACACTCCCACATTTCTCGGAAGCCGGGTGATAAACCCGCCCGGTATTCGGATCCATGGCCACCTCGGCGGGTTGAAACTCGGTAGTGAGCAATCGATCCGCTTGGTTATGGGACAAAAGAGATTCTCCGGATGATCTGTATTGGAGGAGCGACATAATTTAAGGAGAAAATTGGTATTTGCTCGCCACTTCCGTAGATTACATTACCCTCTTATAACGTGAGTGTATACAATGGGATGATCAAAGCATCTCACGAAATTGATCTCTTTCTTGCCGCAGGGTGAGATATAGGGGAACTCGTGCTCATAACGAAGTAGGTCGTTCCGTTTTAATCGTTTGAAGAAGAATCTCAGAAATTGCTTGTCCTTGATACAAGAGGTGAAATTTTTCATCTTTGAGTCATCTTGGAACAACTGAAAAAGGGAGCAAGGCCAATTGAAGCATATCAAAAGATATAGGTCAGGGTCAGCTGAATCATCCAATGCGAGTTCATCATTTAGTAAACCACTGACCCTCGAATTGACTCCCGCGATGAACATTCTTTTGCTCTTCAAAGCAGGGGGTCACACCCCTTTGGAGATTCGAGAGCTGTACCTGACCATTCATAGCATTGGCAGTGTGATAGAGCGGCAAAGGAAGCAATATGATGACACCACCCTGCAATAGTATAATTGCACAAGTGTGCGACTCTCCTTTGGCTCCAAGGGCTTTCCCCATTCCAGAAATGCCGGTTCTCGCTTATTCACTCTTCACTCACCTGTTTTGTGAGAATTCGACGGACTCTCTGGGTCTCTCTTTTGCTTGGCTCCGTGCGCTCTCGGTAGCTCAACAGAGCAAGTGGGGGAAAGTCCCCAAGAAGCATGAGAGTCCCGGTTTAAAAACCGACGTCGCCCTCACGAACACGATCATTCCGAATTGGGCACCAAGCCAGTCATGACCTACGATTGTTTGATCTATCTCGAGGATGGCTCCGAACTTGGAGCCTTCCAAAGCCAGTTGTTCATCACCAGTCAATACTTCAAGCAACTTCTTCGCTCGAAACCGGTCGGAACAACGTCAAGTTTTGTGGTGTGCAACATTCGCTTCGAGCTCATGAAGAAGATCTTGGACTATGTGAACCACGGAGCCAACAACTTTGAGCCCTACGAAGTGGACGAGATCCTTCGAGCCAACAAGACCTTCCAGATCCCAAGCCTGGAGCTCGTGGTCCAGGATCTGAAGGAGCGTGGATCCAGTTTGGAGGATCTGAGCGACGAATCCTACGAGTTCCAATCGGACACCGGATCTTTGGAAGTGAAGAGCATCGATTCGGATGAGTACTTCGACGGTGATTCGGAAAACAAGAAACCCCATAGGGCCAAAGCGACCATTAGCCAATCGATGCACTCCAGAATCTTACGATGGATCGGCAAATGAAGAGGAGTCACTTGAAAGCTTTCACAAGAAGCTTTGGATTTGTTCATTACTTAAAGTGGCCACTGATCGCCCCCGGAAGATGCACTCATTCTCCGCACGAAGCAGAAGCAGAAGCACTTATCGAAGGTCTTCTTCGTGGAAATGAAGTGGGAAGAGGAATTAGTCCCGCTCGATCGTATGATCCCTTCCCAGGAACACTGCCCATATCTGTGTATGTGTCTGTTGTTCACACTTTGTCATTTCATTGGAAGTAAAATAAATCTCAAGCGGCATTATATTTGGATAACAAGTTCTTTCGGGATAATCCATAACAAAGCTCTTATCATAACTGGAATCCGTACACAGGTTAAGCCTTCCGCGAAGGACAGCTCGCCTCTTGTTATTTTTGAAGGACTGGCTAGCCTTGTTCTTCCTGGGATGCCAATCGGATAAACAGGGTGAGCAATCAACAACGAAAATGAGCACCAATGGTCCTTGGGAGGCTCTTAAACGAAAATATAGTGAATGTTTAACATATGGGCCTCTCTGCACATGTAAATGAATGTACAGACTTTGATGATTGGCTGAATGCACGTCTTATGGTTCTTGAGGCTCATGGCTCAAACGAACTTCTTGTCCAGACTTGTGTGCAAACCAAAATCCAAGTCAGAGGCTGCATCATAGATCACCTTATCCTCTGGACAAGGAGACAGATCTCGAATTATCGATACACGCCCCTTTAGTAACAAACCAACAAATTCGTGCATCAAACAAGTTTCAAATAAGATTGGGTGGTAAGTGCGAAAATGGAAAAATCACCATAGGATTGGTTGACTCTTATTCACTCTACGTATCCTGAGTTTTGCGCAGTCTCTCTTTCTCTTGGTTTCTTCTACACAGATTTTTGACATCTCTTGGCTCACGTCGCTAAATTGTACAGTCACCTCCATACTTGTTCTCGCTTCTTGGCCTGCATTTGATTAATTGAGCATTGGCTTGACTAAAGCTCTAGGCTTGACGTTTTACGATCCGTCACTGACAGAGGTGGTTCAGGAACTTAAGTTCAGCATCAAATCTCAGAAGTGTAAAAAAATAAGCAGAGGCTTGAACATGTCCAGTTCAAACGTGCTTACCGATTTGACGCCCGATTACGAATCTGGTCATGGTCCCTCCTCTCAGAATGACGATTCTTCACAAAGGGACGACTGACGAGGATTATACATATTGCAAGCTCAGAACGGACGCCACTTGGGTGGAACTAATTAGGAAATGCCCACCCATGAGTTCGGTGAAATTTGAAAGCTACCAAAGGTTAAATGTGCTGGAGTTACGATTGGTCTACTTAGCAGAGTGGTGAATTCTCATTACCGATCGGTGTGAGTTAACACTACTCCGAACATGCTAAAATGACTGGAAACGGCTTACAATTGTTGAGCCTTCTGGGATGGGAACTTTCGTTCTGAAAAGTGTTCTACTATTGCATTTGGGCAATCGTACGCTCAGACAACGAAAGCCTGGGAGTATTTTAATGGCTTTAAGACTCATCATCAGGTAAATTTCATTCCACAAATCTAATTAGATATCTGATATGTTGGCTTCAAGGCAATGTGGTGTTTGTGTGATTTATGAGCAGGAGAAAGAAGACCGAACCCAAAGTATTTGGCTTAATCAGGGTTGATACTTCTGATGTAATCCTAATCGATTTCCGGAACACCATGGTAGAAAGCAATTGTCACCATTAACCAGAAACTGTTTTTTTTCTCAGAGGGGAACTGAAAGTACGATATCGGAAAGACAAACCCATCAGGCAAGCAGCCCTTTCAGTTATGGAGCAGTCTCCAAGCGTCGGACCATACATCTTTTCATTGTATTGAGACATATCAATAACGTACATAAGGCTCGATCGATTAGATAACTTGAGTAAAAATGTGTTCTTAAAACATGGCATTAAAACATTACGAGTCCCTGAAAGGAATTCGTATGAGGACCTGTGGATCTTATCTGCCTTAGAATATGCCTTGGCATGTCAGCTTTGCCAAAGGTCGGCCTCGAGGTAATCGGAAGTATTGCCAACGTAGAAAGATGTCTTTATAAAGATAAACTAGCCTATAAATACCTTCCTTGAAATAGGCCCAAAGGTCATCGATAGACTACCGAGTGAACGAGTAGAGTTCAAGAATACTGAAACAAGCGTCAAGCTTAAGTTGAAGTTTAGGAGAACCAACTACAAACATGTATTCTACCCTGCTGCTCCTTTCCATTGACTTATAACACACTCATAATTTACAATGTATGACGTCATAGTACAAAGTCGTGCTGTGTCACAATCAGTTGTCATGATAACCCAGGAGTGCTTTCTTGGACATGCTCGAACATGAGCTCTTGAATACACGATATTCGGCCTTTAAAAGAATGCAAGGTCTTCAAGGCCGACAGTCAGTCTGCAAATATCCGTCCTTTCGCAGGTATTGATCTAGTCAGTCAAAATGGAGCGTTTGAGTGTCCCAATGGGTTCCCTCAATAGGGCCGAAACCATGGATCTTTTTAATCTGATGCTGAACACATCAAAGACCGCCGAAGATCCTGTCACGGATTAGGATGCCAACAACCCTCCAAGTCCAGAGAATCAACAAATCAGGCATAAACGTGAAGCTCAAAACCTCTTTGAGGACATTTTTCAATGTCGAAAATGTGAGTATTGGGCGTACAAATCAACGGATTTAAAACGCCATGAATCCAAACACGAATCCGAAAGCACCTCAATGAAGAGGAAAAAAGCATCGAAGACAACAAAGCCGATTGCCAATTCGCTCATCAAGACTAAGCGTCAGACCAATGCGTTCAATCTGATCGATGGGAAAATTTATCAATGTCGACAATGCTCAGTATGGTCCTATCATAAGCATATCATGAACACTCACATTCTGAAACATCTCTGAATTGCCGAATAAATATTATCTCTTTCATTTTTCCGTACCGTGTGCAATCATCAAGCAATGTGCAATGCGCAATACCGAATTGTTATCAACGCTTCGCTCTATAAATGCTGGGCAAACATTGATTGGCAGGTCTCTTGTAGGCAGACCCGTCGTGTTTGATCAAACATACCTAATTGTATCATGAGCCTTCATGTTTGATCCATGGCCACATTGAATGCGTACAAACCAGTGCACATTTTACAGCCCAATAGGCAGCACTGATAATACAATCGATGCCAAGTGGAGTGCTAAATGAAAGATAACAAAAAGATTGGCAACATTAAGGCCAATGTTCAGTAGAGGGCGTACGTATATACAGGGTGGGATAAAATTTTATAAACAAAAGCATGTATTGCCTCTTTGAAAATTGGTCTAGATACAGCAGATTCTGGATTTGGGCTCTTCGATTAATTCTCTTTCAGTATAAAAAAAAAAGAGTTAAATTGTCCGCTCTTGGCCAGAATTAGTTAATGAAAACATCCACTGCCAACCTCAAAGCTCGTACGCTCAGTATTGTCCCTAGAAATGGCTTGCTCAAGTTGGCTTCCGTCCTTCGACAGTTGCTCTTCAACAAGTGTTGTTATGATTTCAATGGAAAGTAAATGCCGTTGGCAATTGGGGCACCAATTTTGAAATTAAATGGTTCAGCCATAGAGTCACTGTAACTAAAGCAAATTCTGTAACACTGTAACACCTTATACAATCCACCCTGTACTTCCCAATTTTCCTGGTGTTTCTTTCTTATCTGCTCAAAGGATAGAAAAAAACCACTCAAAGTAAAAAATCAGCTTTTGGACCGTGGACCGTTTGAACTAAGGGATCTGCCGACCGGTGAATAAGAGGGGTCTGTATGACCACAGACTTCTAGAGATGTGAACTGCGAACGGAAGCCAAAATTTCGTATCTCCTAAACCGTTCACTTTATTCCAAATAAGCACTTCATGCGACCACAAGATCTTATTGAATAGATGAACATGACCAAATTTGAGCCCAAATCTAGGCTTAGGGAACTCCGGAGATATGGTCACAGTTATCTAGCAAACAATACAGAAAATTCAAATTTTCGGCCTGCTCTTGGTCAGTTACATAAGCTTTTGACAACTTAGCATTGATACAATGCATTTTACAAGTAAATGATATAAAGATGACCTGCCTTTAATTGAAGAGATCTAGGTTTCTTATTTAATTACTTTAGTTCGAAAAGTAGCTCAGAGTTGCTAAGACCAAGAGCAGGCCGATTTGGCGGGTAGCTCGTTCGCAGTCCATATTTCTAGAAGTCCGTGGTATGACATATTAACATCCCTTTAAGCGTAAAAAGTTTCTGCCAAAAGTGTTGCCAAAAATGTCCATGGCTGAGCTAAACCAGTTAAAAGGACTATATTGTCAAATGAAACCCAAAACTAATTAAACTTCACAAAACTTTAGTGATGTCAATACTTACTTTTCCTTTTTAGTGTACTAGTCCGAAAGCTGACCGCTAAGTCAATTTTTTCAGGCCAAATTTGACAAGTTTAAGATCATGTGGCTCGAACGGGTCAACGATTTCAGTCCTGCCCAACCACCCAACCCTTCAAAAAGCTTGCCGTTCCTGTTCCAATTAATGCCATAAATGGTCGATAGCCAGTGGGCTCGAATTGTTTCTGTAGAATTCTGATTTTTCTTTAAAATGTAATAACGAAAAGGAGGCCATTGAGCAACATGTTCTTCTCTAGAACTATGGTGCTCCAAAGCTAAGGCGTCATGAGTTTAGGCCATGTTCATTTCCATTTCCTGTGTGGAAGGTTTGATTTTCAAGCCCTAGCCGACCTTTGATCTAGGATTGGTCAATTCTTGGACAAATTTGCACACATGAGGTGGTTAAATAAGAAAACCGTTGAAATTTTGATCGGAAAAGTATTGAGCCAAACTGACCAAAAACCATAATGTCAAATACTAGCAAGTAAAAATTCGAACGGAAGTTATCTGCATGAGCTAGCATTGACAGCGACAAACCTACCAAGAACTCTTTCAGATCGAATGAACAAGAGTCACCTCTTACTTGATGTCGCTTTCATTTTCAAGATGTTGCTTGACCACGAGGGATGTGACATTTTAGGTCTGGCTTTGTATTGATCGCATGCACGAAACCATTCTTAGAATGTTCATTCCGTTCAGTGATATGTAAGGTTTATGAAGGCCAATTTTAATTTGCAAAACAAACCAAACTCGAGGAGAGAGCGGTCTTTTCAGCTTACTTTTCTGGACTTGTTGAGACAAGCTGATGAAGAGCAAAAGTACACACACACACACACACACACACACACACATGACATGTACTCTCACTAGGAACATGCTCGTTCATGCTTCCTACAGACGTCACCAAACTTTCGCTCCATCAAGTCAGCTGTTGAATCGAACAAAATGCAAGTCTGAACAAGAATTGTTAAGTGTGCAAGATGTGTACCTATATATTGAAGATGATCTCCAAAAGGACCAACAATTCGATCACTGTTCCCATATCAAGTGGAGCCCTTGAAATACGACCAAGTACATCAGGTTTCACAGCTTGTAAAAAGCATCCACCATGAAGAATTTCACCGTCAACTTGAACGAACTTCAAATGTCCCTTTCATTGGCTCGTTCCGAGACCATGGAACTATTCAAAGACATATTGAAAACATTAGGCAATAAACCTAACGATCCTGAAGCCACTTCATCGAGCGCCTCTACCAATGGAAGTACCGGATCAATCACCAAGGCCAAACGTAGACCAATCTTCAAAAGGAGATTTCATTTACGCCAACGGGCATCCGACATCAAAGAGATCTCCGGACAGATTTGGGAGTGCCATATCTGCTCATACTGGTCTTACAGCAAGCAAGCTTTGAAACGACACAAATTTCGCCATGAGGAGAGATGCGTGAAGTCCCGTAACCTCATCATGGATGTAAATGAACAAGAGAAACTCAACGAAGATCACCACCCTAAACATACCAGTCCAGCCACTCCCAGTAGACGATATCGCATGCGGCCACGTTCTGTTGCGTACAACCAGATAGATGGCCACCTTTACCAATGCCATTCTTGTCCGGCGTGGTTTTATCAACGAAATCACGTTCTTCGTCACCAAAATAATCATCACTGAGCTGGCTAATAGTTCATGTATAACTAATAATCTATAATAAACAATGTTCATTGACTTCTTTGTGGAAATTATTGTGAGCGAGTCTTACCATGCCCTGGTGGTCTACATAGTAGAAATACTCCCGGACATTCTCGGTAAATTGTCCCTGGATATAAGTTATGGATCTCCGATGGGGTTGCAACCAAGTATGATTAATACCAAGGACGGATTTAGCGCCTGGCAGTCGGATAATGTGCCTCCAAATACCCACCATTGTTGTGAATAACTAAAACGTTTGCGATTGGACTTTTATTTTAATAGATGCAGTCAGTAAGTGTTTTTTGCTCTTGCGTAAATTCACTTTTCAGTTGTTGACGTTTGATTGTTGCCTGCACTGAGCGGGAATTTGAAAACCGGTTGGGGTTAACACAAGAAATGCTCTCAAGTAGACGTAGATTTGAGTTTGAGGTTCACAACTAGGGTACTGTATTCAGCCGTGTTGGTTTTTAACCTCTTGTTGTTCACCTCAAAACCGTCAAAAGTGAACTTATTGCCCAAGTACATGTTCTGCTTGTCTGTGGCCTTCACTGGGGACTCTTCACCCTCTTGCCAGACGTATTCCACATCATCGGCGGAAAGTCCGTCTGAAAGTGGGAAAGTGGTAGGAGGATTTTAGACAGTGTTTTGAAAGTTAGATATGGCTGGCAATGCTTACAGCTGGCAATTTCAATTGGGCAAGAGATGGATTGACCCAACTCCATAGCCTTTCCAAGGCCTTGGCAGCCAGTAGTATGGATCAAACGAGTGCTGAGAGTGACATCTCCTTCGGCAGAGATCTTGGCTAATTGGTTGGGCGCGAAGGTTTGCATGATCTTTGAGCTTCGGCCAAAGCGGAAGAAGGTATCGGGTTGCCAGACCCTCTTGGCGTCTTCACCCACCAATGTGATGGGGGCATCCTTGTCATGTTGGAGTCTGGGGTCGTTGTAGAATTGTCTGAAGGTCATTTGGATTTGGACTTCCTACAAATTGGCGTGAATCCAAGTTATGCTGTGGTTTTGAATAAAGTATAACTGATGCCGAGAGTTAATCTTACATCTCTTTCCGGATTGAGGGGGCCAATTTCTCTGAAGTAGATGTTCACTGACACCTTGGCTGGTTCCTCTGAAATTGGAAGCATTAAAAAAATTAAAGCTGCTTGAGAGTTTGTTAAAGTATCAAGTCCAAGAGCCTTTTTTCTGAGATGAGCATGAATTATATTTTATCATCTGATCAGAACAGCAAGCAGCTTTAGAATGTATAATTTGGCCTCTGATGGAAATTGATTTCAACCGTGTTACCTTGTATTGAACTCGAGATCACGAACAAAAGGGATGGATATTGATGAAATCTTTGGCAACCTGGTTAAAAACCAAGAGTAATGATTCGCAAAAGCACTTACCGTTATAATTGGGGCGAATGGATTTGTCATAGCTTCGACTTTCCGGGTGTTGATATCGCAAAAGAGGATTGCGATGGCTTAAGCCGTGTCCATATGGCCGTGCGCAAACGGACCTATTGGAATCGCAATATGTGAGGGGATTGTCATCCGTTTCTGATTAATACTTACACAACTAGTAATGCAATGGCGATAAGGGTTTTCATTCCGATCGATTCTTTTCTTCTTGACCTTAGCCTTCAAACTGATTCCACTTCCGATCTAGGCTTCTTATATTGCCATCAACATTTTGGAGAGCCAGCAACACATCGTTGCGTGTGTGGGAATGGAGAGAGTGGAAAACATGTTCTTAAAACGGTGAAGCTACCCCTGAGATTAGCGATGGGCTTGGTTGCTTTTTCTTGTTATTCTATTCAAAAGGAATATGTAGAAGTTGTTACAATAATTTGAAAGTCAACCTTGGATAGATCACGAACGTCTAGAAGTATGAACTGTGAACGAGTTTCCCATCAAGTACTCTATCTTACACGCTGCGTTTTTGATAAGCCTGTACAATATACGATATACAGCATAAATAAATCGGCCTGATTTTGCTCATAGCAACTCTGAGTCACTTTCGAATTCAAGCAAAAAAAAGTAAGAAATGTAGATCTCCTCAAATAAAAGCAGGCCATTTTTGATATCATTTACGTGTAAAGTGCTTTGTATCAATGTTAAGTTGTCACAAGCTTATCAGCTGACCAAGAGCAGGCCGAAAATTTGAATTTTCTGTTTTGATTTGTTGACTAGATAACTTTGACCATATCTCCGGAGTTCCCTAAGCCAAGGTTTGGGCTCAAATTTGGTTATGTTCATCTATTCACTAAGATCTTGTGGTCGTATGAAGTGTTTATTTGGAATAAAGTGAACGGTTTAGGAGATACATTTTTTTGTATCAAATCCCCGTCTACATCTATCGAAGTCCGCGCATAAGTGTTTGACCATAATTCCAGATCATTACCAGACCAAGGGCAGGCCAAATTCGCTAACTCTAATTTGTTGGTGGATCAGATATTGTATGAAAATATTCGCTAACCCATATTCGTGGGTGGATCAGATAATATGTGAAAATAAAGTTAGATAGGAACTAACCCTGAACGGGTGAAATAACATTCGAGGTTTTGTCTCTTTAGGAACAAGAAATCTTGAACATGGTACTTAAAGCTGTCGGGACCTCTGAAGTGTGTCCACTTATGCTAGAGGACAAGGGGAATTGCATCGTATTTCCTCTCCAAGGCTCTTGATTCTTCAACCTGTTTTCTCCCTTAGACTATTTCGTGGAAATGTGTACCTTCTGCAAATGTACATACAGCGTCGAACTGTTTTCTGTTTTACTTCGAGAAGTGATAGAGTAAACAATCCCGATGTTCAATAATTCACGTTTCGAGCCGGTTTTTAAAGAATCCAAGCGTCTCGGTTTGAAATAAATTTACGAACTACTCGTGCTTGTTTGATCCTTTCCTACTCCTCAAGAATCACCTCTTCTCCATCTGATGTCTACGGTTGTGGGATAGACGAGAATAAAGGAGAGCAACTATTTCTTGTATTACGTTTATTCTTTAATTGATATTCTCGGGTTTAGCATTGTTAATCATTCCAAGTAGTTATTTTTAGGTTTCAAGATACGACAACGGCACAAGAACGAAGAGAACAAAGAAACACATCTACAGCAGGACCAAAAATTACGAAATATAAAAATAGAACCAATAATTGCTCATGTGGCTCATCTAAAAGCATGGTCGGCTTTTACAATCATGAAGGCTCGATCCACCAACATTTCTGCTGCCTCGACTGGTTTCAATTTTCTGAATTCATCGTTGATTTCTTGGCTCACGAGGAAAATATTAGATCTTCTCATTCAGTCGAAATGAGACAGAAAACACAAGGACATATATAGTCACCTAAAATTCAATTCGAACCAGATCCCAAAACCGCGACCTGTCAATGAAAACGTCTCGACCCTTCCATCCGCTTGAGTTGAGGGCGGCCATTAATGATTCAAGTCCAAATTCAGTGGTTGGAGAGGTGGGTAATTTAACCGGTCCGGATTACTTCACGTTCGAGAAGATGGTGGCCTCGGTGGCGATTTATATATGTGTTGATACCCCGAACCCGTCCGGAGATAAAACCCGCCCTCTCCAATCCACCCATGGACACTGCTCATGTTGCGACCAATGTTTGATAGGAGTCTTTTTTGCTCGTTCCATTGTTGTTCCACAGGAAGGATTGTCTGGTCTTTTCTTCCCCAACCACGCTGATTGATTGATTTGGGTTTGGTTTGTTGTTTGTTGACTGACTATTGAAGTAATTACTTGGACTTGGAGCACCATTAGATTCTTGTTTTGACGATTAATAATAATGGAATGTGTATGGGTTTGTGAAGTTGTCTTCTTCTATCATCCAAGGGGAGGAGAGGATGACAAGGAAGTGACGATGATGATTGGCTGATAATAATACGAGGATTAATCGGATTAGCGAGAAGGCGACGGCGATGATGATGATGATGATGACCATAATGCGAAGTAATAGATTTCTCTTCGGACTTGAATTTCCTGTTGCTTTATTAGTACAGGGCTGATTTGGTGTTTTCATTTGAGCAGCACTTTGAAGTCAGGAACCTCCTCTAGTGTTAAGGAATAGTTCTCGAAGTCTTCATGGAAACCATTGTTGAGTATCACAGTATTATAAATTATTGGGCCACACCCCAGGCCATTCGTCTCTGTCTCACGTGACTTGTCATTCACTCACTGACTCACTCACTCAATCAATCACTCTCAGACTCGCTCACCTCGTGTTCTCATACTGGATGGATTTTGAATATGGCAGCGTCAATTGCACATCATCTTCATTTTAGTCGGTTAGAAAACGACATACGTTAGGCATATATCGTGCTTATGTAGGGATGAGTGTGAATGGGGTGGGGGCATGTCTGCTTTATATCGAAGAGCAGACGAGATTCTTCGAGAGGGCTAGATGGTCTTGTCACGTCTTCCCCGGAGAGTCTACCAATTCCGCGTAGCCGTTTGTTGGCCGAAAGCGCCCTCCGATTTGGCCGAGCTCGTCCCAGCCGTATTGAAAGTAGTGGTGGTGGACGTGATTCGGGCCCCATCTGCGCCATAGGACGTGGTGGTCTTGGAGGTGCGACGAGAGTCGAAATTCGAAGCTACACCACTCCCACTTCTTTGGATCCGGCCGGAGGTGGCCGAAGATCCGCCCGCGCCCGACGGAGTGCGGTTTCTGAAATGGACAATGCGGGTTGAAGCACGTGTGTGTGTTTTTCGCCATGGCTGAATCTAATCGAAGCCAATCAAAAAGGTGGTTATGAATGTTGGATGAGCAATGGTTTGTTTGTTGGGTGTTTCGTTTTTTTTTGCTTGCGATATTATGGTTAAATGTTAAAGATACCTTTGGTTAATTGGTACTGGGATGCTGGACGACGACGGCGTCCTCGACCTAGAATTGAACATGATTATTAGTTAGTTTCAGTGGATTACATGGCTTCAATGAACAAACCGCATTCCAGTGCATAAACCAAGCAGCGAAAACAAATTTCATGAATCAAGTTGAGCCCAATCCAAGTGGTGAAAAACAAAAACAAAAAACAATAAGCGTCTGTGAAAATGCACGCCCGATCCGTGTTCCAAAACCAGCGAGTGCTGCTTGCTTGTTGTGGGCGTATTACTCTTCAAGACAGACAAACCTGGCCGTGATGTAGGAGGTTCGTTTGGCATGACACAAACTGGACACTGACTTAGCACCCCTCAATCTCGTTCTGTGGAATAGGGGTGTGGACAATCAAGGGCGTGGCAACACTCTACTAAGATGTACCAGACTACTAGATCAATAATTCAAACACGGGAGAATAACGAGGGATCAAGTACCACACTAAAGAAAAGGGACCGCAATTTACGAAGGTCGAAGGTTGCATTTTTTTAAAGGCTCAAATAACATGCCACACGCACAACGACTAGGATGTGGTCGAGTGTGTACCTTGGGGCCTGGCGATAAATGCGTTTATTGGTGTAAGGCGTGACGACGAGGCCCGTTTCGGATTGGGTCTCGAGAATGCCCGAGAGATTGTCCTCCTCGGCCTCGTCGTACGTCTCATCACCGCATTCGGCCGCCAAATTGGCTTCAGTCAACTCGGCCAAATCGGCGGTGACCGAAATGCTTCGCTGAACCGTGGATCGTCCGGCAGAGGACGGATAGCCCGCATAGCGAGGGATGAACGACCTACATGGATTACAGATTGTCTGTCACTACCTCCAAGGGTTTGAGCGTACGATACTTCAAGTTAGTGTGAAATGCATGTTAAAAGCTACCTCTTTTTGCCCATTTGATGGCCTAACAGATCTTCCGTGATGCTTTTGCGGGTGGGAATGAATGATTGAGAGAGAGAGAGAGAGAGAAGAGGAGGATGATTGTCGAGTTGGCTCAAGGAGAGTTGGCTCAAGTCTTGGTCCAATTGATTATATAGAGTATTAATAAGGTTTAGTAGCTACCTTAGCGGTGTCGTGTTTGCCGACGACAAATTATCTCTGGATGAATAGCAGCCCACGAAGACGGGAATGTTAGTGGCGGAGGCGGTCTTGATTAGCGGACTCGGCCGAGGGGTTATATACGACTTGGATCGTACCCTAAATCGGAGTTAGAGTGGGAATAAGAGTGTGTCGAGGTGGAGTCGGGGTTAACAAACTAGTCGTCGGTCAAGATGAACCAAGTCGGACCAGGGTTACTCGTGCACGCAGGCACGTTTCATTGCAGTGTCCTCTTACCTGGCAGACATCGGGGTTCGATCGGTGGACGAGTTGCTATTGGTCCTCATCCGATTCCCATTGGTCATCGGAGAGGAGGCCTTCCGCGGCGCCGATGAGCCAAAACCCACCGGGTTGGGGCGGAGCGAGGAAACACGCCCACCCGAGCGCATACTCGACGATCGCCGGACGGAAGTTCCACGAGGCGAGTCATCCGAATTCAGGGACATGTTTGAGCCGGTTCGAGATGGAGGCCGGGACCCGTTGCGGGATCCACTTGGCATGGCAGATGAGCGCCGAGATTGGAACGCCATGGTGTCATCGGCGTAGCTGGCACCACCCGCATCAAAGGATTGGCGGGTGCCTTGCATTGGCAAACTTCTTTCGGATTTCTCTTTGATCTGGAAAGGATCCATGATTGACGATTCTGTTATCTCGAAGTTAGATATGATCAAGCGCGAGCGTGGGGTTAGTTGGGATCTTTAACAAAACACTCCAAGGGTGTGCACACATGTGTACCATTGGAATGTTGACCGAATGCTTCCGTGAAGGCAAGAAGAACACATTGTTTCCCGTATGGCAGTTTCCCAGACCATTTTGAACCGGCAGCATCTGTTGTTGGCGAATGCTCTCAAAAATTGGTAGCAAAGCTTCCAAGATGTCATGGGCTAACGAGTGAAACAAAAGAAAGCTTCAAGGATCCATTTCATTTTTGAATCGTCTAATCGATAAGTTACTCTTGTGTTTTGGTGTTCTGTTTTGTGATACACTGAGGGTAATTGGGAAGGATGGGTTCACGCGAAAAGAAGAAGGTATTCAAAATGAAAGCGACCTAGTTGTGGTTACCTTCGTGATGGGTCCAGAGACGCTTGGTCGTTGACCAGAAGCTCCAGACACTGAAGCCCTGCTCTTGAAGGGCGTCATACTCTGAGACACGCCCGAAGCAAGGGTGAATTGTTCCCGGAGTTCCACATTGGTTCGGCCCTTGGCTGAAAAAAAAAAAACCAGGATGGGGATGTGAGTCCAGGACGAGGATTAGTTGGAACAGGAAACAAAAAAAAAATAAAAATAGCAACGAAAAACCGGTTAATGGAACACAAATCCACTCGAGGCGTCATTAAACCAATTTACTGCGAAAATGGTGGATAACTCGATGGGTTGACCAAAAGAAATGCATGCAGTGTTTGGAAATGATGGTGGCAGCTCTATAGAAATTCCCTGCGACATGAAAGGGACCTTGGAAATCGAGTTGAGAAATTGATCTTTATTTACCAAGGCCCCGGTGAGGTCTAAAGTATACGTTTTCTACGAACTCAGGATGGAAACAAGCAATCATCTACAAACTGAAAGTGGGTGTGGATTTACGACTAGGAAACAAAATGCGCCAGAGGTAATCACAACTACACTCAATCAAGAGGTTGTTCTTACAACTTTTTCTGCTATTAGTGCTGGCCTTTCGCGATTCATTGCCACCGGATAAAGAACCTGTGGAGTTCATGCGGATGATCTCCACTTGTATCCCAAAAGGACACCACCACTCATGCTCATCAGGAGTCTCCAAATTGGGCAGGTTGTGGATCACCACTTGAAAGTGTCAAGGAGATTGGAGGATGGAGAATGAAGAATGAGAGAGAGAGAGAGAGAGAAAGAGCGACGATTGTTAGTACTGACAATTAACACGAGATCGACGGTTACAAGGGGAAGTTAGTTAGAACGAGGTTGAAGGAGGGGCAGGAGGGGCTGGAGGCGGGGGCGGTTGGGGCGGTTGGGGCCCTTGATTATAGGAGAAAGGCATGAAGGCATAGGATGGGGCGAAATCCGAGGTTTTACGCACTGATGCCCGCCGAGATGCCCTTCTGGCATGGTTGATTATGAGTCGGGTGAGTCTAGCCGCTTCTATCCGGGCCATTGCTCTTTCCTCGGGCTCGGAATGATCTATGTAAATGGGACCCGATTTTGGTTCTGTACTTCTTTGCTGAAGGTCAAAACTTGGTGACTGTCACGCGTAAGAGGTGGAGTTTGTGTTTTCGTGTTTCATGTCAGATGGAATCGTGTGTCCATGAGAGCACTATGGCGGAAACTTACCTCGACAAGGATCATTCTTGACCAGGAATTCATCCAAAGCGACCCAACCGCCGCCAACACGGACCATGACAGTAGATCGGAGGATGCGGACCAACCGAAGCTTTTGAGACTCGCCAAACTGGAAGTGGAAAGTTTCAAAATTTCAGAAAACGATTTTTTTTATTACTGCCTTTAGCCATATTTGAAACCTACCCGGTATTTTCCTTCTCCCACTTGGAACACCTTGAACTTCTGTCTACACGTGCAAGAGGACACTTGACGGTTGATTTCGTCATCGATCCGCTCGGTGTCGGTCAGAGGACCACGGTCCTCCCAATCCGGTCGAAGGGCAGCCATGAACTCCCTCCAATCAATCATACCCTCGCCGTGATCGAACTTATCGGCCACGGCATTCATCTCCAAGCGAGATGAGGGGAACTTGTTCTTGAGGATGCCCTCGACGAACTCGTCGCGAGCCAAGAAACCGTCAACATCCTCGTCCAACTTCCTCATCAGATCGGTCACACGGGACTTCTTGTTGTTGTGGAACTTCAGGAAGCGCTTCCTCCATTCTTCCCAGTTGAAGTTCTTCACGTTCTCCAACTCTTGGAGGTAGCTCAACTTCTCCTTGAGTCTGCGGTCGCGTTCCCAAGCCATCATCCACACATGACGCCATTTGTCCCACAGAGCCTTGGCTCGAGGATTCTTTATGCCTTGGTCATAGCTCACACTAGCACGGCTTCAAAAAACAAACGATTGAGATGTTGAGATTATAGTACGAGCTCGAAATGATTGCACCTAATTGAGACTTCCGATGCTTACCTTCCCTTCCGGTCAAACCTGGGTCGACGATCAGGCGTGGCCCGATCTCCAGGGCTGATTCGGCTGAAAATCCAGACAGATCAAGTTAGACTCCAAGAACTCTAGACGCAATTCAAGTCAGAGGCATTAGTCAACTCGGAGGAAAATGTCAGTGAGAAGAAGGAGACACAAGGACACGACATAAAATTCAACTAAAGACAAGTGAAACCACCTCAGATGAGCTAACAAAAAAAACGGACAGACTGTCACCCTAAGAAACCGGAAACAGGTCGAACGGACGAAAAACACAAAAGGAATAACATAAAACAATGCTTTGATAAGTCAAGTGGTTGGACGAGTGTAGTGGACTTGGACATGGATATCGACAGACAGGGACGGACGGTTGGATCAGTTGGAAGGTGAGTATGGCGTTTTAGTGTCTAGGGTTCAGTGGTAGTTGTTCATTCCAGAGTTCAAGCATTTAGAGGTCAATGGGTAGTAATAGTAGGTAGAGTAGAGGAGCAGTCAGAGGATGAGCTGTTTAGTGAGTCATGCCCATTTGTTGCTACAGGGGACCTGATATTGCCAATTGATTAGGTTTAATAGCGATTAAGTTCAATGGTGAGTAATGTGACTTGGTTTTTTTTTTCGGGATAGCCGTTACAAGGGCTTGTCGGGTAAGATTATTGTTTTTTTTTTCAAGCAAGTCTTTCTTTGAGGGTTAACGATTACTGTTTACTTTCAAAAGGTATGTTTTCGAACCTTGTTCTACGACCTCCGTAGATATCATCTCTGATGGGAATTGAGCTGGAGAGAACGGGGAGATTGGGAACGTTAGACTTTTTGGTTTGGGTAGAACATATCAAGTGTGTTCGTTTTATGAATTCCTTTTCCAAGATCATCAAGGGTTAGTGGTAAATCAACTCGAAAAAAATTCTACTACTCTCTTTGCTGTTAGCGCCATCAAAGTGATTGAGATCAATAGTATTAATAGCACCTTTGCTCATATAAGTAATCAAGCCAGGGTTTAGGGTAATCCCGTGAGGGCGAGCTCCACTCTCTGTCGATCCAATGGCTAAATTGGGGGCAAAATGGAACAAAAAGAGCCAATTAACGACCAAAACAAAAACAAAGTGGAAAAATCCAACATAGCCGAGAACAAAAATATACATAAACATGACGACCTCTACACTCTACAGCACCAACGAACATATTCATTCACACATATGACTGTACAAATGTATTCAAAACTATCAACTACCTTGCAGCCATGAGATCCGATGGATAAGCCGGCAAATTATGTCTGACCGTGAATGAAAGAAAAAAAAAAAGAAAAAAAACCACTCGGGTTAAATGGGATTAGATGAAAGAATCGAACCTAACACTAAGTATAAAACACTGGCCTTAAGCTAGAGTTAATGGTCGTTAAAGACAGAATAATGGAGGAGCACCAATTGCGATGTCACAATACCTTGGTCTACGCGAGGGATCAAAATCGGGCGAATGTTCTCGGGATTCTCGTCTGAATTCATGAGCAAAACACAAACACAAAACGGCAACGACAGGAGGTAAGGAGGGAGGAAAGAAAATAAGAGGTGCAATTTAGAAAACGTGTGCAAACAACTCACTAGTCTAATGTTTATCTACTACTTCTATGTTCTACGCTGCATTGTTCTTGGTTTACAATGAACTGAAACCAACCAAACCCAAACGCGAGAGGGCGAATGGAGGCGAACAATTGCTTACCCAGGGGCCTTGCTCATTCGCGATGGTCGGCGGCTGGAAGGAGCTGTGGATTTGGGTCTCATCGGCTTGCACACGGAGTCGATCTCGGGTTGACGTGTGGATAATCCATCCATGAACGATTGATGCTCATCGATGAGTTGTCGGATGATCTCCAAATCATCCGGTAGAGGCTCGCGTTCGAGGTCGGTGAGGACGTTCTCCTTTCCTATGAGCCATTGCATGAGCTCGTCCAAGAGGGCGAGGATGTCCTTGAGCTGTTTCAAATGGTCGTCGAGCTTGTCCTTGCGTTGGAGAGCCCAAGAAGCCACTTCGTCCCAACGCGACTGGATGATGGTGATCCAGTGCTTGATCACGTTCACGGCGTCAGGATGACACTTGGCCAAGATCTCTTGGGCTAGTTTGAGCGTGTAGTCCTTGTCCTTCTCTTTCTCCTTGAGCTCGGCCATGAACTTCTCGTGCTCGCGGATCTGTCTTTCGACCTCATCTTCGTCCTCGGGTAAAGGTCCGGAGAATCGGAGTTTCATTTCAGCATCCGAAAGCCACTCCAAGAGCATGTTCACGGACTTGTGGAGCTCCTCAGCCTGTTTGAGGGCGTCTTCGAGACGTTTGGTCTTGTTCTTGCTCAGCGACCAGACATTCTCCCACTTGTTGGTCAACTCGGTGACTTGAGCACGGATCTTGACTGCATCTTCGCGTTCAGCGGTTTCAAGGAGGTCTTCGGCGGTTCGCTTGAGAGAATCAACTTGTTCGGAGCGTCCATTCAACTCTTGCTCAAAGTTCTTGTGCTTCTCAACAAGACCAATCACGGTGTCGAGATCACCATGAACTGGAGTCTTGTTGTCGAGAGCCATCTCCATGTCCTTGAGCCAATCCATAAGAGCCTTGAGAGCATCCTTGAATTGACCCGAGAACAGGAGGGCCTCTTCGAGTTTCCTCTGCTTCTCCACAGACAAGTTGCATACCTTGAGCCACTTCTCCTTCAGTTCGATCAGCATGCTCTTGATGACCGGCTCGTCGGTCTTGGGTGCCTTGTCCTTGAGTTGCTTCCCGTTCTTCATGGTGGAATCATACATGGGCTGCTTGGCACTAAGCTCCTTCTGGAACTGCTTGTGACGCTCGATTTCCTTCTTGATCTTGATGGGATCGTTCTTGTTTTGGGATCCCAAATCGCCCATCCTGGTCTCGGCCTCATCCAACCAAGTGCACATATGATCCCAAGCGTCGTGGAACTCCTTGGCCTCTTTGTATCCATAATCCAAAGCGCGAGTGCGCTCGGCAGATTTGGACACAACCTTTTCCCAACGGTTTTGGACGCTCACTAAGAGATTCTTGATGAGAATGACGTCTTGCTTTTGAGAGAAGTACTTCAAGTGAGTTCCCTTCTTGTCCAAAGACAACATGGTCTCGCGTTGAGAGGAGACTTCGTTTTGGAACTCCTTGTGTTCTTCGATTTGGATCTTGATGGTTTCAAGGATGCGCGACACGGGTTTGAGGCTGCTCAATCGCTTCTCAGCACTAGTCAACCAATCGATGAAGGCTTGAAGAGCTTCATGGAACTCCGTGGCTTCCTTCAGAGCGATCTCAAGCTTGATCTTCTTGTCGTTGGCTCGAGAAAGAATGTTCTCCCATCGCGACTTCAAGGTTCGGAGATTGTTTTGCAAGTTGGTGGCGGATCCATCTCTGGACTTCTTGAGATAGTCATTACCACGAGCGAGCAGAGCCTCGACCTTGGGGCCAGTCGATTCTAGATCTCTGAATACCTCCATGAAACGCTCCAATTGGTCCTTGGCAGTTTCGGGAAGACCTCCCACGGGTTTGGATTGAGAGAGGGCTGCGTCCACATCGTTCAGCCATAAGAGCATGTCTTGGATCTCTTGATTGAATGCTTGGGCTTCACGGAGTGCATCCTCGAGCTCCAATTGACGACCTTCGGCCTTACCTAGGAGGTTGTTCCACTTGGTGTTCAATTCATTCAGCTTTTGTTGCGTGTTGGATGCCTCGCGAGAACCTTGGTCAGACTCGATGATCTGTCGTCCAGCATCGTTCAAAGTGTCCACACTGGATTGATGGGCTTGAATATCGTTGACCATGACCTTCAGTTTGGCCAATTCCACCTCGATCACCTGCGGGTCACCAAATACGGGCTTCAGAGAATCCAGAGTTTTGTCGGTACGCTCAATCCAAATGAGAAGCTCGTTGAGAGCATGTTGGAATTGTCCCAATCGAAGGAGAGCATTCTCCAAGTCCTTCTGACGGTTGCTGATGCCCTTGTTGAGCTCGTCCCATCGCTTATTGACATCAGCCAAAGGTTCCTTAATGGATCGAGCTTGGCCAGGATCGGTCTTGTCGGTGAGGTCGTGAGCTTGTCTGAAAAGTTGAGAACGAAAACGAACGAATTAAATAACATTTTTAGGGCCCAGGATGTGAAAGTATTCATCTGAATCGATTGTCTCATCTAGTCGACACAGGTGAAAAGCATTTGTACAAAGCCACACTACTTCAAGCGTGTACTTGCCTCCGAAGGCTCCTTCACGTGGCAATGAAAGGATAAGAAATGTAATCAAGTTGAATCAACGAGTCAAAAATACTGTAAAGTCATCTTTTGCATGTTTTTCATGGGAGACATTAGGCTCACCTGTTTAATGCCTCGACCTTGATCATCCATGGGTCGACCTCATCCTTAAAGGCCTTGAGTTGGGCGATCTGCTTCTTAACTTGGTCGATATCGGAACCAATGGGACCAAGATTGTCGAACTTTCTTTCAGCCTTGGCCAAGAACTCCAACAAACTTTGCAATGTTTCGTGGAACTCCATGGCCTTTTCCATGGCCTCCAACAGGTTCTGCTCCCTTCTGGCGAACATCGATGTGATGTTGTCCCAAGCTTGATCCATATCATCAATATGACGACGAAGCTCAGGTCGCTCGGCATCGCCCACCATTTTGATAAGGTTCTTGCCAGTCTGTCGGCAGTCATCAACCCCGGGCTTGGTGTTGTCGATTTCTCGCTTGATGTTCTTGAGCTCGGCCTTTTGGGCTTCAATGATCTTGGGCTCCACACCAGGAGGATCTTGGTTGTTGAGGGCATCTTGAATCTCTCGCAGACGAGCCATGACAGCTTGCAATTCATCCCAGAACTTCTCAGCCAGAGCCAGGGCATCCTCCAACGAGTCAGATCGATCCTTGGTTCCCTTTTGGATTTGATCCCACAATTGGTTGAGCTTGTCCAACTTCTTCTTGATGTCCTTAATGGCGGGATCATTCTTGTTGGGTGCTTTCCGGATGATGTCGTCAGCAGCTTGTTTAACCGCATCGAAGGCTGTCTCCTTCTTGGCCAAATCGTCAATGATGGCGTTGTTATCGTCCATCTGCTCCCGGATCTTCTCGGGATGTGACGAGATAGGCTCAGCATTGTTCACTTGATCGGCAGTGTTGGCCAAGGCATTGAGCATGCCATCCAACTTGTCTGTGAATTGAGAGCACTCTTGCATGGCTTCCTCCAGAGCTTGTTGGCGCTCTCGGAGTCCAACTTTGATGGCATTGTAACGTTGATTGTCGTTCTCAATGATGTCTTGGACCCTGTATGCATCATCCTCGACAACCAAGCGCAATAGAGCACCTCCGGTCTTGTTGAGACGGTCTAGGACGGGTTTGTGGTCTTGGACGGATTGAATGAGCGAGCGGTTGATCTCTTGTTGCTTGGCGACTTGGTCGGGTCGCATTCCCGGTTCTAGTTGATTCATCACTTCTCTCTCAATGTCATCTAGCCAATTGCTGAGCTCGTTATGAGTCTCGTAGAAGTGCTCCGCCAGAGGCAGGGCTTGTTCCAGAATGCTGAGACGATCATTGCTGAGGACGATCACAGTGTCCATCGTCTCCTTGAGGTCTTCCATCTTCTCCTTCACTTGCTCAGTTTCGCTGGTTTGAGCACTCTCGCGCAATACCTTCTTGGCATTTGACAGGACATCACGAACACGCCCCTTTTGACTGGAGATGTCGTCATTGAGAGCCTTGTGTTCTTTCAGTTGAACACGAATAACATCTGGCTCAGAGGATGGTGGATCGGCTTCGCGGATCTGGTTTTCGACTTCCCTGAACCAATTGAGCAGTTCATCGATGTCTCCAAGAACCTCAGATGATCGTTGTTTGGAAAGTTGGATTCTCTCCCCACGGCGTTGAATTTGTTCGCAAATGGCATCGAAACGACGGTTGTCGCGAGTGACAAGGTCTTCAATGGTGCGGGCACCGTCCCCAGGTGACATTTGACACAATTGAGGCCCAGAAATGTTAATGCTCTCGAGTAGAGGTCGGTTGTCTTGGACGTCCTGCTCGAGGCGCTTGATTTCAAGCTCTTGATCTTCCAAGTTGTAGGTGTCCAAGGATTGGAAGATGCCCTCCACTCCAGTCATCCATTCGTTCAAACGGTTGTGGTTTTGGTGGAAGTTCTGCACCAAAGGCAGCATCTCTTGGGCATTCTTCAACAGATCGGCGGCCTTGGTGGCGAGGTCGTTGTACTTGCGTTGAAGCGAGTCCAATTTATCCTTGAGTTGGAGGGCCTCTTCACTTGTGATGTTCCTCATAAGGTCATTGCCGTGATGAAGAACTTCATCAACGTTCCTCTGCTTCGAGACCACTTCTTCAGTGACTCCATGGAGTTCTTCCATTTGAACCACCAGCTTGTCGGTGAAAACGGACAAAATCTTGTACTTGGAAAGGCGTTGTTCCATGCGTTCCATCCATGACAAGAGGTCCTCGTAAGCCAGGACCAAGTTCCTAAGTCCGGCCATTGAGTCCTTGAGGAGTTGGCTGATGTTGTCAGAGGCATTGACCAAAGCGCCATAACGGTTGGTGAGCTCCTCGATCTTGTCGGCCAATCCTTGTGCATCCTCGTCTCCAACGACTTGCATTAGGGCGCTGGCAATATCAGCCAGATCGTCGAACGATGGCTGTTTGCCCAAGATATCGTCGTGAAGGCGATCGTGTTCTTGAATTCTTCTTTGGATTTGATCTTCCTCTGTTGGAACGGTTTCCATATCCTTGACTTTCTTCTCAGTCTTATCCAGCCATTTCTCGAGAGGTCCAAGTTTGTCGTTGTACTCCTTGGCCATCTTCATGGCATCCTCGAGAAGATCCATTCGGTCTTGGCAACGCTTGTTCAAATCGGCGTACCTACCCTCGAGGTTATTGATGTCACTCTCAAGTTTTCGACGCTCGGCAGGATCAGCAGTGGCAGCAATTTCTTTGCCCATCTTCACGAGTGAAGCGATGGCACTCTTCCGATCTCCCAATAACTTGGCGACAAACTTTTGCTCTTGGACTTGGGCCTTGATGACCTTGTAGTCAGATGAAGGTGGCTTCTGATTGGCCAGCATGTCGTCCATCTCATCCATCCAAGACAACAACCCATTGAGAGCTTCTTGGAACTTGCCAGACTGCAAGAGACCTTGATCTAATTTGCGATCTCGATCGGCGATGTTCTGTTTCAGGCTGTTCCACAGATCATTCATCTTCTCCAAATCCTGCTCTATGGTAGAGGTATTCACACCAGAGGCGGCTGATTGAATGAGGCTTTGACCATTGCGGTTGGTCTTCTCGACTTCTTTGCCCACAGCCTCAACCACACGTCGCTGAAAGTTCTTGAATTCCTCTTGCTGTTGCTTGATGCTGTCAATATCGCCACCAATAGCTCCAAAGGCTCGCTCTTCGTTGATCACCTCTTGAATATCTCCCATGACTCCAGAGTAAAGATCATAGAAAGCTTGTACCTTGACGATCATGCTATCAATATCCTTCTCCCGGGAGTGAGCTCGAGAATCCAACTTCTCCAATTGTCGGTTGAGTCCATTGATGGTTTCCTTGGCCTCACGGCCACTGGTAAACCCACGAGATGCCAGATCATCAGCGAGATGAGCAGCATCTTCCACTTCGATACGATGACGTTGGATCTTGGAAACGAATGTGTGGACCTCGTCCATTTGATGGTTGAGGATTTCCAGATCGCGACCAATAGGGCCCATCTTATTGAGTTCATCGTCCAACATGGACAGAGCGTTGTTAAGCTCCTTGATCTTGTCGTTGAATTCGCCCAAAGCTTGACCTGCATTTTGAAGGTCATCCGCTTTGTGTTCCAGACGATCACGAAGGTCACCCAATCGATCACCTAGTCGTCCCACAGTATCTTGAATGTTGCTGGCATCCGAGCCAAGGTGGTCGGCATCATTTATAAGGTCATCCCCATTCTTCTGGACCTTACCAAATAGCTTGTCCAAGCCATTCGCATCTTCTAAAAGACCCTTGATGGCATCCAATGTTTTGGCATCTTGAGGTGCATTATCGAGAGACTTCATCTTGTCCTCCATTCGGTTCAAGTTGTTACCCAAATCCCTAACGTCATCGTTGAAGTCGCCCAACTTGTTCAAGATATCGGCAATGGCTTGGCTTCGATCAGTGATACTCAAGTTCAGGTTATCCCATCGCTCTTTGAGAATAGCCAACTCTTCCTTCACAATCTCTTTGTCCACATCACAAGCATCCACAAAAGTGAAACCACCCGACGTGGTCCCCTCATACTCGGATGAATGACGATTGACATCGTTTCTGAAGGATTGCAACTCCTTCTCTTGTTTCTGAAGCTCTGGTTTGACGAAGCTAATAGGAGCCATCCTTTCGAGGGTGGTCTCTGCCTTTTCCAGCCATGGGATGAAGCGATCCAAGGAGGAGTTGTACTTCCTGCAATGTTCCATGGCAGTGTTCAAACGCTTCTGGCGGTCTTGGGCGATCTTCTTAAGTTTCTGCCACGTCTTTTCGATGTTCTCGAGCTTTTGCTTGGTCCTGGTGTCACCCTTCTTTGCTCGGGTTATGATGTCGCGACCCCGGTTGATGATCATAATGACTTCGTGTTCCTTGCCCATGATCTCTTGGTAAATGGGTTCATACTCTTGGATTTGCTGTCGGAGGATCTCCTTATCAGCAGATATGGCTAGTTTATCGGCAAGCATGTGTTCAAATTGCCCGAGCATATCTTCCATATTGGCGCAAGCAGAATCGAATTCTCGACCTTCGCGGGCAGCATTCTCAAGCTCAGCCAAGGCATTGTCCAACTTCTTTTGACAGTTATTGAACTGTCGCTCAACTTGTCCCAACTTGCCCTTGATCTCGGATTTGGAGGCAGGATCCGTGAGGATGTCCATCAACTGATCTCCGACTGATTCGATCTCGGCCCAAAGAGGGCGTTGATTGTCCAAATCGTTGGAGATGCCTTCCAAACTTCTCATCTTTTGCTCAGGATCGGCCTTGCTTGTAGCCACGTCGTCGAGACCATCACTGATCTTGCCCAGATTGTCAGTGAGCTTGTTGGTGAGGTTCATGAAGTCCCTCGTTGGACCTGCCAACGCATCCAGAGCCCTCTCGCGTTCTTCGAGTTGAGCCAAAAGGTCGTCCCACTTGTGGTTGATGTTGTCCAGCTTGTCTTCGACTTGCTTATCACCTCCGTCTTGAAGCAAGAGCTCGCCAATCTCGTTGAACCGATCTTTCTGGGGAAGTTTTTCATTGAATTCTTCTCTCATGACGGCAATTTGACTCATCTGGTTTTGGACCAAACGAGGATCAGAAGCAATCGGTCCGAGTACGTTCATCATGCGTCCCTTGGCGTTCAGCCAGTTGTTGAGGCTATCGTGCAACTCGTGGAAGTCCTTGAGCTCGTCCAAGAGATCGACCTTCTCCTTGCATTTGTCTTGAAGGTCCTTCCATCGCAAGACGACTTCATTGAGACGGTCTTCCAATTCGGGTGCTCCAGGGGCGTCTCTGTTTTTCTTCAGAAGATCCTTAACACCCACCTTGGTTTCGTCGAGGAGGGGTTGGTTCTCATAGAGCTGATCGAGGATACCCTTGATTACTCGAAGCATCTTGTCAGACTCTCTCTTATCTGTTGGAACAGTATCTCGGGGGAAGTTACGTTCTTGTTTCTCTAAAAAGGCATGAATCTTCTTGATGTTGTCCAAATGAATTCTGATTTCCTCTTTCCGGATGACCAAATCCTTGTCACGATCACTCAATCGCATTCCAATCATGTCATAACGGTTGTTGACCTCGGCCAATTGAAGCTGAACGGGGCTTTGATCTTGGAACATGGGAGCAGCCGACTCTCGTCGAGATCCAGCTGGTCCAAACTTGCCCGAAATGGCAGAGGGCCGCCTGGAATTGCTCAAGAGAGCAGGGGTCAACGATGACTTCCTTGGGGTGACGCTAGCTCTTCGGTTCACGCTAGATCCATTCTCCATGTTTCCACGGAGGAAGGAATCGTATTGAATGGCAATCTCGTTGAACTTGTCAATGGTCTTGCTATAGCTGGAGTGTTCTTGAATCAAGGGCTTGACTTCATCAATTTGTCGCTTGAGAATGTCAGAATCCACGGCGACGGGTTCCAAACTGTCCACCTTTCTTTCCATGTTGGAAAGCCAACGGGTGACATCCATCCTCAACTGTTCGTAGGCATTCAGAGACTGCTTTCGGGCTCGATCCAAATTTTGCCGTTCTCCGAGAATTTCTCCAAGTTCGTTCCACTTCTCTTCCAACTCCTTCAGGGTATCCTTGCAGGGTCCGCTATCCGTGACATCCTTCTTGGACACCAAGTTCTTGCCAATTCTCATCATATCTTCGAAATCAGGTCGCTTCTGATCCTTGCGTCGGGAGATTTCGTCGATCTTGGCTCCAGATTCATCCGCATCCATGGCGAGCATTTCTCGCGATTCCAAGATGTCAATCATCTCGACATACCATTCATCAAAGTTCTCGACGCGAACGGTGAAGTCATCCAACTCACGGGAAACCTCATCCAAGAAGATAGCCCGGTTCTCGACGGTTTTGATCAGACCCTCGAATTTCTTCTGGACTTCCTTAACCTTTGTCTCGATCTTCTTGGACTCGCGTATGTTCTTGGCGCTTTGAACGAAATCCTGAGCGGCTTGGTACATCTTTTGAATGGAGGGCTCGTGGCTGTCGATGTCGGCTTGGAGGATTCTAACTTGTCGGATTTGTTCATCCAGTCGCTCACGAATGAGACTGGCGGGTTTATTAATGGATTTCAATTGATTATCAGCCAAATTTAACCATCCATCAATATTAGCCAAAGCATCTTGAACGCCTTGACTTTGCACAAGGGCGCTATCCAATTCGGCGCATCGAGATGCCATGGCGTCATTAATCGAATCATACCGTTCTTGGAGTTCATTGGGCGTGACTTCGATTTGTCTTCGCTCTTGAGGAGACATTTGACCGTCGTCCAAGGAAGACAACAGATTAAAAGCCGCTTGTTTGGCATCGTCAACGAGCTTCCGATTGGCAATGATCTCGTTATGAAGAGCCTTAGATCGGTTGAGTTGGTCTTCAACCACACGAGGCTCGGCTCCGATGGGTTCAGAGCACAATTTGGAGACCTTTGGTTCTGTTTGTCCCAACCATTTCTTGGCACGGTCCACGGCATCGTTGTAATCCCGTTGCTTGCTTCCCACACGAGTGAACCGGTCGGCCAAGCGATTGGCACGCTCCAACAATTCATGATAATCACCCGAAACTCGAGTAACTTCGTCAGAGACTTGGGATTCCCCTTGCTTCAAGTGACTTGATCGGAGCTTCACGCGGAACTCGTTCAAACATGACACATAATCCTATGGAACAAAACATAATTGATGAAAGAGATGTATGTCATTTGGAATTGAAATTCAGCTTTTGACATGGGCTTACCTTGGATAAATCCACAAACTTTTGCCCGGAGATGGTCAAGAACTTAAGGTCAGCTCCATGCGTCATGACGTCACTGACGAAGGACTTGATGTCGTCGGCGTTGCCTTGGAGCTTGTTCAGGTTGGCCAATTGTCTCTCTTTGTCTTCTAGGGTCTTAAAGGCCTTCTCCAACCAGGTACGGAAAGATCCCATCTCGCCGCGGAATTTAGCCAACTCGTCCATTGCAGATGCCATTCGTTTCATGAGCTTGTCAGAGCTATCAGACACATAAGTGTAACGCTCTTTGAGACGCTTGCCCTCGGTTTGGAGTTGGTTGAGTTCGGCAGAGCTGAGCACGTCAGATCCGGTCTCAACCAGTTCAACAATAATGTCAATAGTATTGTTGACTGGTCGGTTGTGGTCGTCCACATCATCCTTGATGACCTGTGTGATTGGAACAATCATGATATAAGGTCACAAAATCGATTCAAATCGTCCTATGAGCAGACTAACTAACCTTCATGGTCTTGATCTGACTCTTCAAATTGGTCACATCTTCGCTCAAGGCCTCTTGTCCAGCGATCTCTCGCTCAATCTTGTCCAACCATGAGTTCAAATCATCCAAATTCTCGCCAGCTTGGCGGAATTTCTCTTGAACGGCTTTCTGTAAAGCGTTGTAAAAATAACAATATTAGCGACTGGCTCCAAGCTCGATTAAGAGAGCATTAGGGAGCATGCAGAATATGTAGTAAAAAAAAACAGGTGAACTTCAACTTTGGAACAAAAGCGAGCAGTTGTGATTAGTTAAAATATGATGGATCGGGTCGTCCTGAAAACAAGAAATCGGTAAATATTCTGAAAAAATAAAGATCTACTAGGTTACCAAACATAAAGCAAATGACATTGATCACATGCATGAATGATCAATTGTAATGAAACCAAAATATATCATGTATGGTTATTCATCAATGAAAAGCTGAAGAAAAATTAGCTCGGTTAGTCTTGAAAGAGCCATAAAGAAGCGAGGAACAAAATCTGGATGCATAGTTAGATGCAAGTACTGTAGCGTTAGTACGGCCTGGGAGCAGCAAAGAAAATCGGCTCCAACACGTCCGTGGTCTCGACATACCATAGCATCATTGGTTAGGAGGTAGCCCTTGGAGCGGGCTTCGAGCAAGTTCATGGAACCGTACATGCCGGTGTTGCCATCAATGTCACCCGAGCGGAGGGCCTCGAGGGTGCTAATGTATCGTTGGGATTTCTGGTTCTTCACAATCGTTTTCTGATGGTCGATGAGACGGAATTCTATAGCTTCGCGTAATGTTATTTGACGGTCGAACCCAGGCATGATCAATTGACCGCTGTGAGGCTGGTACATGCCAAAGTCGAGAATCTCGATCAAAGACAGATGTCGAATATCGCGAACGATAATTTCGAGATCGATGGCTTCTTGGACAGATAGGTACTTGCCTGTGGTTGTGTTCATGACACGACCGTCTTTGATGACGTTCTTCCGTGACGCCTCGGACAGACTGCAATATTTGCGTTTCCAAGTGTCCTTGACAAAGGCTGATTTCTTGTCGATGTACTTCCGATAGACGGCCTCCTCTAGGGTCATCTTCTTATTTTCTTCGTGAACGGAATAGAACATGCCAGTTTGGGTATCCAGCTGGTTTCGATCTATGGCATCCCACAAGGTGATGCACTCAAATGGAGAGCCTTGGCGTTCCAAAGCAACAATAAACCCTTGTTCATAGGCTTCAAAGAGTGTCATTTCGGTCTGGGTCTTGAGGTTAACAAACTTGCCAGATTTCTTATTGATGACCCCTTCCTCAATGGCTTCATAGAGATTCAAGGTGTCGTCACTCTTGGTGTTTCGAACTTCAGCAGATCGGAAATCGATAAGTCCAACACGCAAGGCTTGGATAATGGTGATCTCCTTTTGGTTGACGACTTCCATGAACAGATTGGTCCTTTTATCAAAGACTCCATTGTCAAACGTCTCTTGTAGAGTGTATGTAACATCAGCCAATTCAAGTTCAGGCTCAGCTTCCGGGAAGACGGCCACCAAACCTTTCTGAGCTGCCTCAAGAATGAAGAACTTCTCTTTTGTGGTCTTGACAGTGTACTCGCAAGTCTTACCATTGATGACTCCAGTGTCTAGAGCTTCTTTGAGCGTAGTCTGAGAATTTGAAGACACGTCAAAGATCACATCTTGGCCGTTGATCCATTCCTCATCGACTGCCTGGGTTAGCGTAACCTTCTCTTGGGAGGCAGATTTGTGGAATTTCTTAGTCTTCAAATCAAAGCAATGTTGGAAAGCATCGCCCAGAGAGATTGTTTGAGCTTCTTTGTTGAAGTAGGAAACTTCAGTTGTTTTATCGTCCTTCAAATTGGTGATCAAAAGACCTTGGCGAATGGCATCTCCAATGGGCATAGGCTCGCCTGAAATTGGGTGCGTGAAAGTGCCTGATGTAAAGTTGATGAGTCCTTTATTGATGGCCTCGTTAACGAAGACCCGGACTTGTTGAGTCACATACTCGGATTTATCATCTCGGACGTCTGACGCGATTCCTCGAAGTTTGGCTTCATAGATTGACATGGTCTCACCAGTGGCTAAATTGCGGACATTATCCAAAGTTGAGAGAGCATAGCCAGGTTTCAAGTTTACAATTTGTGTCCGCACGGTGTGAGAAGCACTCTCGGTCCGAGTAATTGACGCATAATCCTCCTTGTCGATCTGCTTGTCCAGATCTATGGTCATTTCCGTGCGGTATTGGTCTTTATCTTCGTCTGATGAGCTGCCAGAGGAGGAGTTGGAAGAAGACGACGACGTCTTCCTTGTTTTAGCCCTTTGAGAGGAGGACCTCGATAGAGCTGGTGAGAAACTCTTTGTCGGGGATTTGGGCGACTCGCGCCGAGAAGAAAACGGGCTCTTGTGGAAAGGCTTATCTTTTGTAGGTGATCCCAAGGACGTGGGTCTCTTTGGAGCACCAGTCTCCTTCGTTGGTAAAGTAGAGGGCTTGCCTACTGAAGATGGTCTCGACTCTTTTACGGGTGATCCAGGTTTGGGCGGTGAAGGCGATCTCCTCGGAAGTCTTGAGGTTGGTTTAGTCTTGGGCACGCCATTGGTTGCGGTTGTTCCATTAGTAGGGAGGGTCTCCTTCGTAACTGGAATAGATCTTCCAGGACCAGAACCATTGGTTTCACGACCTGGGGGTGCAGGCTTTTTGAAAACCTTATCCTTCTCAGGAGAAATTGGAAATGAAGGCTCTCGAGATGACTTCGTAGGGGAGCTTTCCTTCGAAATGGGCACAGATCTTGAAGGTGTTGATCTGGTAGAGGGTGTTTTAGAGGCGGGTTTCGACGGCTCTTCGTAAGGTGAACTCCTGGATGGAGTTGTTCGCCGAGATGACGAACGAGAAAGACTCCGTTGAGGTTCTCTTGAGGCAGCTGACGAGGGCCTAGAGTGATCTTTACTGGGGCTACTAGGTCTCTTGGTTAATGTTGATTGGATCTTTCCAGCTTCCACTTTGCCAATGGCTTTGGAACCTCGTCGAACCTCGGAGACCGAAGTAGCCTGGTGGTCTTGCATATGAAGAAATTCTTCCACCTCCTCTTGGGTTACAATGCCTTTGGCCACAGCCTCATCGCTCGGAATTTCTTCGCCAGTTTCGGGATTCGTTATGAGAACCACAACAGATTCTACTTGAGAATCTGTGGTGACCTCTTCCTTGTAAAGCTTGGCCGTTTCCTCACTAACCAATCCACGACTGACAGCCTCATCCAAAGTAATTTCCTCGTCGGTTCCCGGTACCTCAACCATGAAGGACGAAATCCTGGTCGTTGTCACACCACTCTGAACCACTCGAGCATGAATGGTTCCATCCCGAATTCCCTGTTTGGACGGGGCGACAATGTTTTGTTGTTCGGTGGACGGCGAAGTCTTGTTTGGAATGCCCATGAAGGTAATGTAACCAAACTTGATGGCATCGACAATGTTGTGCTTCTTGCCTTTGTTCGTCGTATACTCTCCAGTATTTTTGTCAATATATCCTGCTCGAATTGCCTCGAGAATATTCAAAGAAGTGTTCTCTTTCGTTGGGCAACGTACCATAATATCATGGGGTCTCAATTTGTCTTCTTGAAGAGCTTGCAAGAGGTCCGCTGGAGTAAGGTCGGGGTGAACCTCGAAGGCTCCAGTATTCTTCTTGAACCTGATTCGTTGCTGAATGTCGATGTAATCGTCTCCAGTGTCGATCTCAGAGGCAATTGAGGCTCTTGAAGAGCTCCGTTGGGAAGAGGTCTTGATGTTTTTTATCCTCCCTGTCCTCATAGCCTGTTGAATGGTGTACGTACGTCTACCATCCTTAGTTACGCCAAAATCATCCATAAAATCGCGCTCTAGAGCCTTCTTTAAATTCATTGGAGGCTGCTCCATTTCAGTGAGCACCACCGAGGCCGACCTTGATCTGATGTAGCCCATTTCGACACTTTCTTTGAAATTAATGGTGCTTTCCGAGTTTGGCACTTTAAACAATCCTTTTGCACCATCCAATAAACCATCGTCAATGGCATCTTTTAGTGTGAAGGATGGAACGCTCAAGTCTCGCGTGGATCCATTGGTGGATTCACAATCCATACTCGATTGGTACACGCTACTTGATTTGAAGGCCGAAAACGTAGTCGTTGACGAGACCTCGGTGCCCTCAAAAGCAGTATCAAGACCCTCCACTCTTGAGTCTTTCCTCGTTTGAGTGGTCCCACTTTTAGGCGGATTCACCGATCTCCTCAGGGAGCTACTTCCATTGCTAGAAGTTGATGTCTTTCGAGATGAAGTCACGGACTCTTTTCGGCCAAACTTGTCTGGAGATTGGCCTCTAGAATCCCGTGGCGAGGACTCATCGGAGCGATGTTCTTTGATCGGTGACGACCGACTTGAGCTATGTTGGGAGTAGCTCGAGGAGGACATCTGGGAGGACTTTCTCATGGACGTGGAGCTAGACGACGACGATGTCATCTGCAACAATCCCAAGCTGAGCGCCTCTTCAATGGGCATCTTTCCACTTTCAGGGTGATTAAATAAACCCTTGGCTTCATCAATCCAACCGTGCCTCATAGCGTCATCAAAGAGAAGTCCACCTTCATGGACATCGCCAGACGATATTTGAACAGATCTTCGAACTGTTTGAGTCACTGTAGCTGTTGTGACAGTGATATTCAATAAACTTTTCAGGACGGCCGCGCCCAACGCAGTGATGACTCCCTTTTGAATAGCTTGTTCCAAGGGAATCGTTTTGGTGGTGGTAGTGTCAATGATGAGTCCCGAGTTGGGATCAACTTTTCCGTCGGTGACAGCCTCAAGTAGAGAACCCTCTTTTCCGCTCGCATTCTTAATTCCAATGGGGCGTTTTAACATGTCAAGAAGCTGATCCTGGATCAATCCCTTTTGAGCAGCTTCGGAGAATCCAAGTTTGTGCTTGGTTCTTTGGTCCACAACCTTGCCACTGACTTTATCGATCACACCTTTATCGAGAGCGATGTTGAAACTAATGAAATCACCAGTGCTCTGATCCTTGATTCCGTCAATGTCAAAAATGGATTTTTGGGCCACGGTGGTCAAGTATCCCTTTTTCACAGCCTCGGACAACGGAATTTTGTCCCCTGAGGCGGTATCTAGGAACTCGAATCGCTTGGGATCAACAATATCCGTCTTCAAGGCCTCTGCCAAATTCACGTATTGATCGCGACGAGTGTCTTTGATCGATTGAAGATCAACATCCAGGATCCCAGCTCCAACAGCATCCAAGAGACTCATGGAAGTGTTGTTTATGGGGTCCTTGATTGAGGCATTTTCTTCTTGCAACAGCTCGTAATCGTCGCATTCTTTCAGTGTCAATGGATTGTAAATGAAGTTCTTCTTAGCCGCTTCATTTAGAGGCAATTCGATCTTCCCAGTGTGGTACTTGCCATTCGCCTCAATGATAACATTGGAGTTCAGAGCGGATTGCAGAGTTATCTTTTGTTGCGACTTCGTGTCAAATATCTCAAGGCGATTGGGATCTAAAAGGCCTCTTTGAATAGCTTCTGACAGTGGCACACAATGGCCGGAGTACCGGTCCACAAATTTGCCGGAGCGGCTATCGATCAGGCCTTGCCCTAGGGCGTCGCTCAAAGACATGCCCTCCGTTAAATGAGACTCCGTATCGATAAGATCTTGCTTCAAGGTCTCGCTCAAAGACAAGGTCCTACCCTGGTGCTTGAATTGGCCTGTACGGGGGTTCAATTGGCCTTGGCGAATGGCCGCCACAAGCGTTGGATGTTCAGCAGACATGGCGACAATAGTCTGACAATGGCTTACCTTCTCTTGCAAAATCAGGCCTAGCTTGACTGCCTCTTCCACCGAGACAGCTTCGCCCGTGTTCGGGTCAATGAAGACGCCACGGGACGAGTCAAAAAGCCCTTGATCGATGGCCTCGATCAACTGCAGTTGTCGCCCGGTGCTCGGGTCGAACACACCACAGTTGGAGCCGAGAAGATCAGCGAGTTGAGGATCAACCCAGCCTTCCTTCACAGCCCGGTCAAGATCGAGCCGTTCACCGGACTCCGGATGAATGAATTCTCCTCCTTTCTTCTTTGTGTCCACGAGACCCTCTTCGATCGCGGCCGAAAGGGTCAAACGCTTACCAGAGGATGGATCCGTGATCCGACCCTTCTTTCCTAACTCAAGGTTCTCTTGGAATGGATCTTTGAATGCTCTGGGAGCCTTTTCTAAGGTATCAACTTCGTCAGAGATAATAATATTAGGCTCGTCTTCATCTACGAGCTGCGACTGATTTGGATCGGCTTGGCTGAAAATGAAGAAGAAAGATATCGCTGTAATCAACTTGTCGCAAGGTACCTTATTCTTGCCATCTCAAATGAGAGTTGAACGGATATGATGCGATAAAAAAAACCCCGCCGCAAGTTTCTATTCCATAGCACTCAGATTAAACAGACTAGCTAAATTTTTCATTTTCCATCGTCAGTTATTCATTTACGATACTTTTTTTGCAACGGATATTAGGCTCGGAACGACTCCAATTGCGGAAAACTATGGAACCGCCCACATCGTCCCTCTCTTTCTCCGCCCATTTCAAAGTAGTTATGACTTGATGCGTGGCCAACTTTTGATTTATTTTCACTCATCAAGCAACCTGACATGCCCTTGAACAAAAACCGTCTTGGAAAGAACTAGATCATCATTTCATGGATACAATGGAAATATCTTTTTTGCCGTGGGTCGGCTCCGCATCTGACCTCTCTTTCCGAGCTCTGATCTCTACATAATCTCATGTGGGTGTGGGATGATCCGTTGCAGACTTGACCAAATTTGGGCTGGTGGATGTGGTAATATGGTCATTTCGAAAGGAACCGTTTACATCCAATCCCACCATTTCGCTTAGAGTGTGAATTTGAAGTACACGTGATGGGAATGGCCAAGATGACATTGCAGGATCTCTCTCAAGTGTATATTTTAAGTTCAGGATGTTTTTTTTCTCTGCGCCAAGCCGTTGCAGCCTCTCCCGTCAAATTTTGAGCCATTATGCATGGTACTTTGGGTGGTTGGCACCTGAATGCAATTAGCCTTTTTTCGCGACCCATCATCAACGTCTTTGCAAATATAATCATCAAACTCATTTACAAGTACCCGAAAAAAAGAATAAAAGAGCCTTGGGAAACTGGATTAAAGTACAATACTCTTGTTTATGGGCTGTATAACAAAAAAAGTCAAACAGTCACGTACAGATTATCACTTCTTCTCGTTGCAAACCTGACCGTGTTGCTAATTAAAGCCCCTTTCATAGAAATGACGCTTAAGCCAAGCCTAATTCCGTCACCCTGATGGCGATATCCAAAGAAGGAATGAAACTCATTAGGACCCTCTTGGTAAGGCGGACCAAACCGCCAACAGTAGGGTTTCAAATTGCCAGACGGGATTGGCGAGGACGAAAACGACTTCATCATTCTATGCACAACAAATAACAAGCGCTTTATGATTATGAGGGGAGTTCGTAAAAAACTGGACATAATAAACCAATTTTAACCTGAATACCACCCAATCATGATAAAAAAAGCTGCATTTAGATCGCGGCCACTAATCGTTCTCGGTCTAGATGATCTGATGAATTACATCTTAGTTTCCATCTCAAAACGAGTTAAGAGCAGAGAGAAAAAACAGATCTGACAGCCATAGAACTCTGTCCGATTTCGGATCAAGGGGAATCCCCCAACCTAAAAAGTTCTAGCTGTCAAAATTGGTATGGACAACAATTCCAGGGGCGATCTCACAATCCTCGAATGTGACCGTCCTTGAGATCCGCCTTTACTTTTGGGCAGTGCGTGAGTCGATTTTCTCATTCTCATTAATACGATTCGCAGGAGAAGTTGTTGCACTTTTGTCAATCCCCTTTTTCTATGAGAGATGTTATCTCGCGAGATGAGGCGAAGGCCATTCCTCAAATAAATTCATTTTTGAACTATTGAAGTGCAGAGTCCCACTTTCCTTTCTGAAAACGAAATAGGATGCTGGCAACCCAATAAACCCAACGACCAATCGAGTATCCTTTCTAAACTCAGGATTGCATCGAGAGGGACGCCTGGTTGACCAACGATTGTTCATTCGACTAAGGAAGCAATCCCGATTTGGATTTCCGCTTTACACAATTCGTGCACTGAAGACAGGCATGAGTTCCCGAAGTTACTTCCAGCTCAAGTAGAAACAATTGGGGAGTGGGTACCGCTAAACGGGCACGGATCGAGCGACTTGGCATTCGACCATCGCTCACAGGGTCGCTTCCATAAACGGGTATCTAATAACCAGATCTTCGGAAATCGAGAGTGGGTTGGCCATGGTTTTTAAAAACCGGTGTCAATGCCGACCGAATGGGGTGACTAAACAGTTTTAGGTCCTTCGTACAAGAAACAAGTGGAACAGGTGTGTGGGAAATGAGGACGCCACGATTAGAAATATCATCCGAAGCTACAGCAGCTAAAGCTTGAGTTCAAGATTGATCTTAGATCCCGATATGAAAACCTTTTGTGAAATGTAAATGCTCCTTGGCGAAGTTTCAAGCCCTCTTGTTCGTTCGCGAAGTTCTTTCAAATCGGGGCTTTCTGAATGAACCTCTGAGGTTGGGTGAGTCCGAAATAAAACGTTCAAGCCCTTTCTTCCCTTTCGCTCCACTTTTTTCCTGTGTTTTCCTGATGCATTTGCTCCGGATGTCTCACTCTCATGACAGGCGACTAATGAGATCAGTCAAAAAGCAGTTCAACCTCTCGCCCACAACTGTCTCCTTTTCAACATGACAATTCAAAGAATACCCCCACCACAACTCGAACACATGCAAGCAATCCCTCAGAAAGTAGTAAAGCCTCCCTGCCAACAAAAAACAGCGTCCACACTTGCTGCTCCACCTGGACCACTTTCCCGTCGGGAACCTGTGGCCTAATGGCTTTCCGACAGCCACTTTTTGGGTGATGCCCCCGATTCCTGGAGAAGTCATCATTCCCGTCTCCAAAATAGAGATAATAAACTGGCTTTTGAACCCCTTTGGAGTGATTCGAACCTTGTGTGTGTGTATTTAGTGGCTGGCGGTGGGAAGGCCAAAGCGTGGGCGTTTGGAAGGAAATTTGAAGAAACTTTTTACGATGAAGGAAGGCGTTAACGGATAAACCAGATACGAGAATGCAAGTGAAGAAATGGCACGAATGCTTCAATGCGAGGTGGATATAATTCACTTGCCAAGAGACAAGAGACAGAGACTTTGCCTGACAAGAGGAGAAGCAGAAGGATCATAATTGAAATATTCTTCAACCGCCGTGTTAATTGATCGCGGCCAGGGTTAATGGCGTAGGTTTCTTCATTAAATACAATGGATCTGACAGTCCTTATTTGGATTTGAGCAGGAAAAAAGCATCAAGTTTGCACACATCGTACTTGGTAGTGGTGGTGGTGGTGGTGACCCATGTGATCATCAAGAGTTCATCAATATGCATACAGAGAACATGCAAATAACTCATGGGAATAAAAATGACTGAGCACATCAGTTGGGCAAGTGCTCAAAGAAGTGCCAGCCAGGTGTGACTCCTCGAACTCCTTCGAAGAGACTTTAGTCCTCCTCATTGATCGCCTTCAATGGAATCTGGTTTGTAATAAATATGATCCTCAATTTTGGTCATGATTCACATTTGGTTCTCCAGCTTCTTTGCTGCTCTACTACTCTATCTACCAAGCAAATCCCCCTTCGCTCCCCCCTCCCGCCTTACTGCTCCCCAATATGGAATGCCTGGTGTCACTCTCAATTGAATACAAACTCGAGAACTATCCCAAGATGGGCAGTTGACATTCATGGCATCAATTCGAGCCTGGCACTTTTTCACGTACTGTTTCATCAACACAAGACGATTATAAAGATGGCCAACGAGCAAGTAAGCAAGCAGGCAAGCAAGTAAGACAGGAAGACAGCGAGAAAATGGAATCAGGACATTTGTTCTCGTCAAATATGAGCATTTCCAAAATCAACAAAGCCATTCCCGTGGACGACTGCCAAAAAGAGCGACATTTCCAATCGCGTGCCACGATCAAAATATGCAGTCTTCATAAGTCGGCTTGATCCCCCATTCCTTTGACACTTTGATCTTCTTTGGGACACATCTGTGAGCAAGTTTCTGTCTTTCTAAGCTCTCTGACCCTGGAATTGCTTGCTTGCTTGCTTGCTTCGTCTGATTCCTACATGACGTCAAGCATCTAATGTGATGACCTCATCTCATCGTTAGGTTCAGCGAGTCCCCATGCAAGCTTTTCGGAGCCATTTTTCGCATATGAATTCTGGGGAGGGGTTCCCACTTGAAAAACCTATCAGAACTCTCCCTTCTTTTACGGCCCAATTAAATATCAAATTGAGCGTGAATTATGCTCCCACATCTTCTGAATAGAGCTGTCATGCTCGTTTTCTTTTGACACTCCATTCCCGAGAAAAAGAGCCCCTGGAAATAGGTTCCCTGGCATGACATCATCGATCTGCCAGAAGACGGGAACAGATAAGGCCCGACCAGAGCAAAGAGACGACCCGAATCTCATATGCCAGTCAAAAGCATGAAACCATCACATTAACTTTGTTTTATAAACGGTACTTCCAAATCCAAAGAAGACCAGAGATGGGGAAGGAACGCATTGGAAAACCAGATGCAAGTCGGAGAATGGGGATTTTTCCTGGCCTGGGATCATTTTTTATCTGTCACTATCGCGAAACATGTCAGTTGGGTTAGTCGGAGGTCGTTAATATCCGACCAATAAAAGTTCGCCCACCTTCAGGTCAGAACAGGGAGTCAAGTCCTACCTTCCTTCCTACCTTCTCCCTTCTGGGTATGCGCCTGCCAACCAAGGGGTAAAGGAAGGACTACAATTCTATTGGTTGACTCATCCAACCCTGGGTTTGATCTTCCAGATGGTCGAGATGATCTACAACGCTCCCTTGAACATTATTCAATCCCTCCCTAAGTGCAAAAATGGACCCGTTTTTGTCAGGAGGCAGGCATATTTTGTGTACAATTGGAAATAGACAAATCGACGACCATCTGGGAGAGCAAGAGAGCAAGAGAGGTCAGGTCGAGGAATGACCGCCTGACGATCCAGCCCAAGCATCTCTATAAACTGCAAGCTCAAGTTATCTCACAATAGCCGGTAATTGTGACGCAGGAGTCTAGAATGGGGCTCGAAACTATCATTAGACGGTCTGGGTAGGGTCTCTTCTAGACGTAAACTACCATTTTTAACACCCACGGCTTGGACAGAAAGAGGCTCAAATCTTCGAGGTCCTTAATGCTTTTTTTCTCTTTTCCGTGTTCGGTTTGAAAACGGCAAGATGCCGTATGAGAGGTGTCTGATGTTTTAATTCCACATACAAAAGTCGACAGTGGGTCTTTAATCCGTTGATGGATCTGAATGAATCATCTGGGGAACGATTTATCAGGCCATATCTCACTTACAGATTTGACGAGATCCCATCTACGTATGGTTCGTTACGGTGTGTGTATGGTGCCTGGCAATCTGAGTGCTCAATGGTAATGCGACTGGCTATTATTGATGCCTGTCATGGTGGACTTACCTTTGGAAGACTGGTTGTCCCTGGTGAGGTCCTGGATCCTGCCTGTTCTGATGATCTGCGTCGGATCCAATTAGGTCCTTGTAGGTTTTGTAGGCAAGAACAGCGGGACCAAGAGCCAAGGCCGCGAGAATCTTCTGTAAAAGAGATCGAATACGTGTCGTAGGGGGGCGTTGAAGTCACTAAACGTGGGATATTGCTTTGCAAAGTTCGTCTTGAGGAGGAGTGTAGAAAGTTCCTTGGGCTTCTTTTCTCGGGGTAAAAAAAAAGATTCACAAGGATAGCCTTCCGCCACAACTACGGACAAAACGAGATGAACAACTCAACAACCACACGGTTGGATCGGGTAGAGAGGGCTCCATTCGACTGACAACTAACAACAGTGACCAACAGAACGAGTAAGGGAATCACTTCCTGAAACACACTTCCATCCACCAGGCCGCTACAAGAACTGAGTTTCGACCCCCGAGTACCCAAAATCATCCTCGAACTTCATCTTGTTAGTCACCAGCGTACCGAGCCCGATCTCGGCCAACAGCTACTACAGCTACACCGACGACAACACCACCATCGCAGGCGCCGGCATTTAGAGACTTGAACCGCGCTTCAGCGTGCAGTCCACCGTTCAAGAACTGCGCCGATGACTAAGACCCTTTGGCAGCACTTGTATGCACGCACGAGTTCAGGGAGAGGGGAGAGGGGGAGAGGATGCGACCGACGACCAGTCTGGGTACCTTCAACATGTACACCAAGGAAGGACCTGGCAGATGCCGCCCACGACATGACTTCCAAGTCTCGATCCTTCTCCTTCCTTCTCCTCCCAGCCACCCAGCCCCATACTACGAGGTACTCCCAATGTACCAATAGTCCCTCTTTTTTTAAACAGTGGCCGAGTAATGGGCCTAAAATTTGCCATGACTTGATCTGGAATCTGAAGGTCCCACCTTCATCAGTATTACTACCAACCTCACCACCCATCCACCAACCATCGTGGAAAAAGTCCTCTCCTAACTCCACCATATTTCCTTGCAACATCCTCCATGGGGTGGTGCAGGGCAATTTCTTGGCACCAGGGCATTTGGGTGGGTGGGAAAGTGCAATTTCCGAGGAAAATTGACACGAAATATGCTCTTTGCACAGAGACACTCAGCAGCCATAGCAATGAATTTAGAGTGGAAAATTCGAGGAAATTCCGGCCCACGGAGAAGCCTAAGTACCCCTTTAGTTAACAGGGAGGAGAAGCGTTGGCAGCGCCTAGTTTTGGCAAATTTCCGCAACAAAAGCCATTCCGCAAGAGCTCGCTTCAGTTGAAGTCATAAAACTAAACTCCAGACCAGAGTCGGTGTGTACTTTGGGCCATGCTTGAAGACAAATTAAAAGGGCCTCACCCAAGGAACCTAACTCAATCCTCACTGTAAATTATGGTCGCTTAGACAAAAAGCCCTGTTCTTGTTCACTAACATTGGAAGCCAATCCTTTCCTTAACCAAAATCATTCTTACTCTCACGAGGACTCTAATATGATCATCATATTCATGGTTTAATTTGATAACCCACCTTGAGATATCACTTGATTATGTAAAATGCGATGCTTTCAAGATGCACCACCCATCCCCCACGAAAATGGACAAATGAAGTGCCGTTTAGGTATTTCTCTGGTACTAAAATCCAGGAGAACAAGATGGCAACAAATGAGCGTTTGACATAATGTTGCATATGCATCTCCTTGGGATGATCCCACCCATCTCGTAGCCAGCAAATGATACCGCATTTCGGATAATTTTAAAGAAGAGCCCTGTGGAGTTGGAAGAGGATTCCCCACACGTCTGAAGTTTTAGTGTTGAACAATGCGTCTACGTAGGTTGTGATGGCGGTATGAATGGCATTCCACATTGCTAATCAATTATACCGGCACATAAGATGCTGGCTCGTTTGAAGGATGCAAAGGCATATCGACAGTGTGCAAATGCTCCAACAGAAGGATGATGAATTCTAAATGAGGACAAGGAACGCCTTTGGGAGTCTCACTAATCAGCTGCATTTCACCCACTTGTCGAGCACTTCCATCCCGGTTATTGGTGCAAGTGGGACGACCTTGCATTGTTCTGCTTACATTTCGTATGCAGTTCAGGTCTACCCCAAAATGTGTCATGAAATCATCCCCAGATGTGTTGCCGTGCGCCCAGCGTTCCCACGCCAAAGGTCGCAGTTAGTAACCAATAATATGGCCATGTCGTATTCTCTCAGATTCAATTGACAATACTTACTCATCGTCATTGAATGATGATGGCGATGATCAAGCTCACGGGAACGAGTTTTTGCCCCTCTCTCGCCAATTCAATCGAGATAAACTGCAACGGGTAAGAAAAGGGCCCTCTGCATTGAGCCACTAACTCCCATTTCCATGTTGCAGATGCATCTGATCAAGGTTGCTGCGCAAATTCAACCGAGCCGACTTTTCTCCGGCAACGCAAGATGGCGAACGGATGCTGCAAGTCAGAGCACTTGGGATAGACTCCAAAACTGACAGAGTTGTCAGAAATCCCCCTTCTCTCACCCTATCAGACCACAATTGCCTCCACACAACCCTTTTGGAAGGTGTTCACTGATTGAAGGGGGGGGGGGCTGGAGGGGGGAAGAGCTAAATCAACTATTCGACGATCGATGCCGCCACTGGTGGTTGGCATCCAGCGAACTTGAACCATTTCTCCAATGAGAACTTCCAACACCCATTTCAACCATGACCACCGCTCCTTTGTTTTTCTTTGAGCTCAAGATTCAAACCATTCGAGTGGGGGAGGTGGAAAATGGTAGACGATAAGTAGCAATAAGCTCATGGCTTCGCTCCAAAAGCCGAGATTTATAAGAGGTCGTTTAACGGGTGTCACGAGGTATGAACCATGGCACGGATTTCGAATTAGATTAGCATAGTGATATTCGTATCGCATCACCCCCATAGCCCGGTGATTGTGTCACCATACCTCATAAAAATTCTCCATGTCTCGCCCACACGGGCCAAACAGCCAATGTTAGTGCCCGGGCAAAGTGTGAGTGTGCCATATTTTTAGCCTTGGAACAGAACGAGTGGCTGCAAATGCTTGTAGAGTATGTTGCTTTGATCTTGGACAATGAAAGCTTGTTACCAGGGCAAACTATCCCGACTGCTCATCTCGTGGGTGGATTGAGATCTCGATATCAAGTTTCTCCTCTACTTTGCATTGGTTGCAGTTCCGACACTGCCTACGTAGGTCCAGAGAGATAATTTCATTCCTGTCATGATTGAAGGTTGACGCTTCAACGGGTGTCGGTCGAGATTGACTCGAGGTTCCAATTGGTATGGATCAATCCCTGCCATCTTGTAAACGAACAGAAGTAGCCAGGCATAAGACGTAATCATCAACAACAGCACCAAGTTAGCAGGTCGTCTCTATTTGGTCAGGATGAATGACATGTGGAGCTTGGCACGACCATCGGCCATCCACACTCTTTTCGTTTTCGTCCGTCTTCTAACGCCCCCAAACGGACGACACGACACCAACCTAACAGCCATCAACCATCTATCCATCCATCCATCTTAGCATCCATACCTGGAAGCTATCCTTTCAATATGGGGGTGGTGACATCATACAGCGAGACCCATTCAAATTCTTCGCCAGATCTTATCCCTGGTTCGGCCTATTCAGAGCTGTTATCTCTTCGAGCGTTTACTGTACGGGACAGTCTGTATTGGTCGTTGTGTGTAGGAATAATTTGCGATGAGCTCGGCCTACTGGGACCAAGTCTGGTTGATCGAGTGCAATGAGCCACGAAAGTGGATGGACAATGACACAATCCTCGAGAAATCACCCAAAATGGAAGAAACAGGCGTAGAAACAGACCCACAAGCCACGTAAACACACGTGGGCGTTGTTATCGAACGAACGCAAGCATACACTCAGGCACGCACGCACGCATGCACGCACATTCTTTCGAGTATTTGGAGGGTAGGAATGTAAGTGAATCACAATACAAGTGAATCATATATGGTTCATACTAGAGATCTGAACGAACGGACAACAGATAGCAGGGTAATGCAAAAGATCCCATCTAAATCACTTGGAAATTCCAAATGTATACACTTCATTTTATCTGGGATTCGCACGACATGGCCGATCACAAAAACAAATATACAGAACAGATATTTCCCTCCTCCTCAAGGGACTTTCAAAATGCTACTTTTTGATATTGTCTTGAGCACTCACCTTGAAATTGGGATTCTCTTGGCCCGAAGTCGCGAGTTCCTCTGGGAATTCTCCGGATTCAGTTTTAACCTTGAGCTTGGAATGGATCTGATCACGGAGCTCTCGATAGCGAATATTGTGCCGGTCGAGTTGCGAGGCCACGGAATCAGCTCCAGTTATTTGGGGATCGTCGGCCTTTTTGGCAACGGACCCATCAAGACTGGGATGATCATCCTCAAGAGAGTCTCGGTAGTTCTTAATTCTCAAGTCATAAATCTGTGAAGTATGAGGTTAATCGGAGAAATGAAGTTATGGAAAGCGGAAAAGTAGAAAGAATTGGAGTGAGTGGAGGGGAAATTAGAGAAAACACCACGAGAAAGGGTTGGTTGTTGTTAATGATTGATGGATGGATGGATGAAGGGTCGGGTACAAGACGCTAGCTAGACTGGGTTCCTTGTGCGAATACCACAACAACTGTTGGCAGATGTGAGGAATAGGAGTTGGAGCGGGTTGGTTTGGCCCACAAAAAAAGCATTTAAAAAGACTCATGCATTACTAGGCATGTCAAATCTGTACTCATGAGGGAGGAGGGACGGGGAAGGAAGGGGAAACCAGGGGAAAAACAATGTTTCCCTACCTGGGCTTCGCGGATAAATCTACCGCCCACGGTGTTGAGTCGCTCGATCTTTCCGGTTCGAGCCTCAACCAAGTCGAACAAGGTCTAGAAGAAAATGAAGTCTCCAACAATGACGGGACTTGGTCGTGGTTTCGATTGTTTAAATGGTATCTTTACAACGTTTCCATGGGTGCAAGGACAGGGACGAGTAGTACACGAACCATGATAAAGAAGGATAACGAAAAAAAAAGGGTAAGAGAAAGAAAGAATAAAGAGTGATCCATCAACACGTTTACCAAATTAGACGGAGCCTCGAGGAGGACGCGCTAAATTTGGAAGAGAATTGGCAGCAAAAACGAAAATATTTTCTTTTTTACCAGCATCAGAATGAATAAGTTAGTTACTAGTAATGTAGAAACAAGTGAGTGAGAGCGGGAGAGCGATAGAGATAGAGAGAGGAATTGCCGATTAATGCGCATTCCGAGCCATAACCGCCACCTTTGTTGTAATATATATTCATGTACCTGAAATCAATCACCTCAAATAAAAAAGAAGACCTTTGAAAGGAGAGAACCCAAATCTGGGCCCCGAGTCTGTTCCTGAACCAAGAATATCTGAAAAGCTGAAATGAAAGCAAAAACACCCGCGACGACCTCGATCCCAATCGATTTCATCGTCACTGCTCGCGATATATTCCAAAGTTTGATAATTCTCCCCAAACTAATGTTGTTGTCGTTCTTTGTGTTGTCTTTACAAAACACAATAATACAGAAATAAGTATAATATTGAAACCAAGGCTTAATCACGAAACAATCACAAGCCTCCAAGGCCCCTGGAATGGTAGAACACGGGTGGGAAGACAACCGATGCCCAATGAGATCCCATTACTCACCACATGCTTATCCCAAGCCTCCTTGGCTCGAGCAGCCTCCAATTCCTCAAGGTTACGCAACTTGGAATCCAACTCGTCCATCCAATTGGTCTCGGTTTGATAGGACATATTGTACTTCTCCAACAGCTCGCAAGCGGCTTCACACGACCGCAGGCGCTCAACCACCTGCATACAGCAATTGGACCATCGCTTGGTCAGACGATTTACGTCCTCCTCCAGACGATCTACATCCGGATTTTTGGTCGTGTTGGGACGGGTCTTCTCCACGGCTGGACGGACTTGTTTCACATCGTCTTGGAGCTGGTCGATGAGACCCTGGAACAAGATTGCACAGCATGTGAAACGCATGCGTGGCAGGCGAGGTCGGTCACCGCATAGTTTACCTGTTTGCTTTCAATCTCGGCCTCAAGAGTCATAAGCTCGTCATGGGCCTTGCGCAAGTTATCCATGTCGCTAGGCATGCTATCGTAAGAGGACAGTTTCATTTCGAAATCCGTCACAACGGTGGTCACCTCTTCGACCCCGGTCAGAGTGATTTCCACGGTCTTGAGTCGCTCGACATAGTACGAAGAGTAGCTCCAAATACGGTCCCATTGGTCCAAGACCTTGTCAAGTCGTTGTTGTTCCTTTTGAGTCTTTTGAGGGATGTTGTTGAACAAGTTCTTGACTTGATTGATCTCAGGCTCGTGACCTTGAACATCCGACTCGAATTGCTTGTGATGAACCACCAAGTTCTGGAGGGACTCCACGTCTCGTGGCAGAGGGGCCTTGCAAACCTTAATAATTTGCTTCTCATATGACTCCAAAGAGACTTCCAGATTGTTGCAACGGTCCGCGAAAGCCTTGGCCGCATTACGGCGTTCATCCTCCATGGCAGCTCGGCGTTCCCATTCGTCGAAAAGTCGATTGACCTCGTCGATCTCGCGCTGAAGTCGCTTGAGTTGGGGATCGTTGGGCTCACCTTCCTGAATGAGCTTCTCAGAGTCCTCGTTTAAGGCACGACGAATGGCAGTTCGTTGTTCCTTGCCCATGGACAGGAACTGCTGGAAGTCCCAGCTCTTGACCACCTTGATGGTGGCAAAAATCATGTTTTGTCTCATTCGGAGATGCTTCTTTTGCCACAACGTGATCACGCGGTCGTAATGACGTCGCAACTTCTCGGCACGGTCAATGGCCTCTTGATCTGGAGGTCGTAGCACGAACACGTTCCCGGGAACCTCGCCCTGTTGACCACGGGAGTTGGTCACCTTCCATCGATGGATGTTGGAATTATCATGAACAGTACAGATCTCATCCTTTTGAATGGAGATCTAAAATTCAAAATTCAATTAAAATGGGCGTGACATGGATACCATTATTTCTTTATTTGACATCACCTCCTTGGTTTGGTATTTGCAAATGGCCAAGGCCTCAATGGGCTGTCGAAGTCTCTCGCGGCGAGCCCGCAAAGGCACAATATCTTGAGCAGTTTCCACCAGTCTCTGGAGTTCATCCTCATAGGCGGAGAGTTCATCACGGAGGACTTGCATCTCCTTGAGAAGAGCCTCCCCTTCATCCAACTTGAAATCGGATTGCGAGAAATGGGAATTTAAGTGATCTTCACGTTCCTTCATCCACTCCTCGGCATTTTGGCACTCTTGGAAGAATTGTTGCGAGACACTCACATGTCTGGAAACGAAAACACAAACCTTCACCTATCGGTTCAATCCTGATCTCAAAAGGATAACTCACCTCAAATGCTTCTCCAAACACAAGGATAATTGAAGCAAAAATGACCATTTGGCCTGCATTGTGGCGAGATGAGCCTCGATCACCTTGGCAGCAGGGTGGTGAGCAATCACGAGAGACTCTCCCCGATCCACCACCGTGGTAAATTGAGACTCTCGTCTCTCTAGATCCGACATGAGTTGTTCATAATACTTTTCCATTTGTTCCACGTTCAAGTTACGGTCGGCCCAATCCCGGGTCAACTCTTTGTCCTCGCGGTCATTCAGCCACGTTAACTCCGCGTGCGAACTTTGCATGAAGTCGTTCAAGGTGTGAAGGTCGGACACACGCTTGTTGGAGAGCACCAACAACTCATTGTAGGCCTTCTGGAGGATGGTCATCCTCTCACCGTAGATCTTGAGCTCCTCGCCGTGGAAACGGACCTCAGCCTCTCGGCATTTCTCCACGTTTCCTTGGAATTGATCAATCACCTTGTGCTCTTTTTGATGACGTTCGAACTCCAGTTTGACGGTTTGGACATCATTGCCGTATTCGGCTACTCGGATTTGCTTCTGTAATTCGAAGAAAACGGGCATAAAGGAACTGCAGTACGGTCTTTGGAGGGGAAAAAAGTCATATGAAACTGAAGTCGGGCCATCCTGCTGTACGGCCAAGGCGGGCAGACGGTACAGCAGAGGGGAAAAAAGTCAAATGAAACTGAAGTCGGGCCATCGTTCTATTGGAGAGAAAGGTCTACTTTTAGTGCGCTAACCCCACTTAATTGGAACAAGCTGTAAAGAATGTGTGCGGATAATGTATTAGTTATGGAAATGGGTGCTTCGAGAAAGTTGAGAAGTAAGAATGTTCATTGATATCCTAAGAGAGAGATTGAGGTGCTGTAGAGTGAGATTGGAGAGTGCGATGTCGGTCGTAGAGAAGAGTGACACTCATTTCATCAAGCATGGGCTCTCACCAATTGGCTATTGACCCAATCCATGCATTCTTGCAGGAATCTAAAGTGTTGGTTAGTCTCAATGGGTCTGAGTTCAATGACGGTCTTTGTGGATTTGGTCACATTGGTCTCCTTCTCAGTAAAGTCCTTAATGCGGGCAGAGAAGGGTTGCATGAGCCGCTGTTGCAGGCTCATCCGTATTTGCACCCATTTCTCGTGAACCCGAAGCACTCTAAATTGGGGGCGGGAGAGCAGAGAAAACGGGTGGTTAGTCGGGTTTGGTTACTGGGACTCACCAATTTTTGATGGACCCATTCCGTGCACTCGGCCAGGAACTTGAAGTCCGGATTCGTATGAATGTTTAGCACATTTATGAGCTTAGTTTGGAGTAGGGTTCTGATGTTCACCCACTTCTCATGGACTTGTTGAACTCTGCGTGATAATGGAAAGGCTCAGGCAAGTGAAATTCGAGAAGGTCGAACATGTCAAGTAAACTAGAATGAAGAGCATCATTAGTGTCGGCATAAGCTTTGATCATAGTTACCTTCTTTGGAGTTCGTTGGCTTGATGTTAGCGATTGTCCCGGAGGACTTGCACATCATTGAACATGGTCTTGATGACCTCTTCAGTCCTTTGGAGTTCTTTCTCGATCTTGTCACAATTGTTTTTGGCATCTCGAGGATGGAGATGATCCACGCGTTTGGCCTCATCCTCTATCCAAGCCTCGATATCGTCCAGTTTGGAATCCGTCGTTTTGGCCTCCTGATGGACCTTTTCAGCCAAGCGTTGGAGTTTCTCTAATCTGGCAATCTCGTCTCGGATCATTTGATCACGCTCCTGGTGGAGCATCATCAACTGATTCCAATTACGGTCAAGATTGTCCGGGTAGAGATCCCGGTCCATGGTCTCGCCAGAGTCTCGGAGGTATCGCTCAACATCGCGGAAAATGTGCGTGATCCTCTCCTTTTCGTGTAGCCGAGGTGGAACATCCTCCACGCGAAAGCGTTGGGAGGTCTCAGCCAGTCGTTTCATTTCAATCAGCGTGTTGGGGAAGTTTCTATCTTGCATAATGGTGGTTTGCTCGCGGATCCATTGATGGAGCGAGGTGGCGAGTTCGCGGAATTGTTGCACCTTCTTCTGGCCTTCCACATCGAAGAGCGGATGACCATGGGGAGGTTCGGGGAACACGTCATAGAGTTGGGATACATAAGTGATAATAGACTTCTCATCCGGTTCGGGGGTATCAACATCTGGAAGAGCAAGAAGCACGGGTTTATAGGGACAATTCGTACCTTTGGAATGAGAAAATCAGAAACATGTGTGCATCTTTTGGGTTCATTAAATCATTCCTCTCACAAAGAGAGAGGGCCCTTGAAAATGACGTCATGTTCTAAAAGTTGCTTGCGAACCGAGGATTTTTCCGAAATCGGCTCCAGTTGTCAAGCAACCAAAGCTATCCACCCACGTGCCTTCCTGAAGATCATGATCATCATTATCATGGGTCCCCACAGTCCCTCCCCCCCCAAATAGAGTGACGTCAACTTCAAAGCATATAATCAAAGCCAACCGTTTTAACTACTCCAACCGTTGTCGGTTCGTTGCCACTAAGCTCGATGAGTAAGCTCCTCCAGGCCCATATACGCTATTTAATCGTCCCCTACGTTGCCCACAGAATGCACACATGCTCAAGAAGTTATGTTATTAACAGCCTTACAAGGTGAACACGCCGACAATGCAACATCTTAGTAGGTCCTTTTCTACCCCCAATTAATTCGCAAAGGGATCCCATAGACTCTAGGGGACTGTAAAGAGCAAAAAAGTGGGATTTCTTCATCAGATGGGAGGCCCCATTCGGTTTCGAAGATTCGAGCGAGTCATCATTTTGCCTCGAGAATGTACGAGAGTGCGCATTGCTACGCTCAACAAGAGAGGCCATGCTTCATACTTGATATTGAAGTAGAACTAGTTAACCTTCGCCCGTCCTAACCTTATTCCGTGCTTCCAATTCGGTTAGGAAATTGTTGCACAGACTTGCCAAACAGTGACACCTTTGAATGGGGCCTCTCGCCTTCCTTTCAGTCCCTGATTGGGATTGGAAGAAGCAGGAAGACAAGCAAATAAACAAATTGCGTCTAGAGGGGCAATGGAATTGGCCGGCTATTCATCAGGAGCGTGTACACAATCAAGTACACACTCCACGGTAGTACAATAATGAGAGGCATGTTCGAAAATGTGCCAGGAGTATCATTGGATTGGGCAATTTATTAGCAATCAAAAACACTTTTGCAGGGCGGCCAAAACAAGTTGCTGATGTTAGTGCTCATTGTTACTACTTGGCTAGAAAGAATAAGCGGGATCGAGCCTTCTTAATAAGGACCTTTATTTGCAACGTCAGACAGCCCAAATAAAACGGGAAGACGTGCGGTAGATTGCTAAATATACTACTCTTGCCTGGCCTTTAACTCAATTTCTTTTCCGGACATTATGTGACCCGTGGCATTAATTATAAATAAGATTTTGATAAAAATGGCTAAAAACAATACAAACGCATTATAATTCAATAAAAAAGAATTGGCCCAATCGGCCATTTATTTGGCAGAGGCTGAATGACAAAGCGCCCTCTGAAGCGCAGAACGTAAAACATATTTCGTGCAGCGTAAGGGGGCTATGGGATTCTACATGTTAATGTTCATTTGCGAAGAACACGGGAAGTGTGCTTTTAACAGAAGCATGGCACAACATCGTATTCAAGGAATGTTCACGATAAAGAATTTGTTAACATATCTAATATGTTTGAGTTAGGTATATATTGATCTTATATAATGAGAAGTCTCTTATTGAACCAACTACATATCCGAGGTCAATTAAAAGTTACAAGAAGCATTTTTTTCAAAAACCATTTTGCAACTTCATCAAGATCGAACAGGGCATGTATGTATTCGAAAAATTACGAAACATAGTCAATAAATGGGGTCAAAAATTGGGCCAAAACTTTGAGAAATATTTTTTTTCAGACCCAAGTATCTTTAGTAGGTACAAATAGTATGGGCAAAGATAATAGGGTCACTTACAATTGACACAAATATATCAGGTGGTTTTTTTGTGAGATTGTGGGATGATCCTCCAATCAATACATGTAGCGCCATCTATTTTGTGGAGGGTCTGGTGCTCTTTCACAATCTCAATAAGTTGCTCAGCGGCATTTTTAAGTTTCTTTTTCCAGACCTAGATGATGCAGAGGGCGCTACCTCCGCCCAATGAAAAGGACATATAGATTGAGCTTTTCAGCGCATGGAGCAGCGCCCTCTAAGTAGGTGCGGAGAAACAATCGTGATCAACACAGTGAAGAGAAAAGGTCTTTGGAACGTTCATCTTTTATTTGGTACGTGAAGAGAAAATTATTGTGCTTTTCATACGCAATAGATAAGCCTCAAGATATTTCTTATTTTGAATAGACAGTTCACATTTAACCGAACCAAGCGGATTTGCTAGCCTATTCTAACATACTTGACAGAACTACCTACAAAGCATTATTTACTAATTTCTTAGTCCCAGACAAATTGTTTTTTAGCAAGTAAATCGAATGAATGGGTACAAGTTTATTATTTTCAAGTTTCTATTGACTTAATTGAATAGTTTTGGTATGATTCATAAGAATATCAATGGTAAGCAAGTTCAACTGTTTTCTTTTTTTTCTTTAGTAGTTTACCCATACGTTTACATTGTGAAGAAAAAGCGAAAAAACACCCACTCGAAACGTCTCTGAAGGAACTTTGGTTCCATCCGGTCTGGTTTTGTCGAACCCTTGGCCAATTAGCACTAATTTGAGTCCAAATAAGACCCGTAATCTTCTCAGTGAGCCCAAATGAAGAAAATAGGTTCATATTTGGATGGTATTAATTTCTGGAGTCAAATATCAAGTCCACAAACTTCCTTACGCGTTCCTTGCGCAAAGTTTTACTCAATGTTAAATATGGGCAAAAAGATACGAAATCGGTCATCAATATTTTTGGGTTTTCAAAACATGTCCAATCCTCAAGATAACAAGAAAGGCTGGCTTAGTACGCCATCCAATCCCCTTGAAGGCATTTTGGATGTTATGTTAAGAGTCATTATAACCTATCTTGGATCCAATTTTGGATGCAACTCATTGGCCAGAAAGAAGCGAATTGGTCAAAAAATCAATTGTCTAGGCATGCTACTGTGTTCGACCAACTATGAAAATCATCAAAAGGTTCCAGGGCATCGAAGACTTGGGGTTGCACCAATTTTGCAAGTTAATGTTCACAACAGACCCCAATAATGGCCTTCCATTTCTCGATGACCATAGCTACCAAAACAGTTCAAATCAGAACGGTAAACATGGTAGCGAAGTAGCTAAACTTGCTGTACAGTACACAAAGGTCCGTTTGAGAGTATGAATGATCTCATTGGGACGAATGCATGGATTTGAAAATTATCAAAAGGGCCCTTCCTGTTTCTTCCTTTCAGGAGCTAATTGGTTATAGGCACCAAATCAAAAATACCCCTGGCGAGAACCAATCAAGGGCCTATCTCGTTGATCGCTTGTTTATCCTGATTAGTCGGAGTGAAGCACGCTCGTGGCCAATTCCCTACATGAGCAAAAAATACCAGCATCAATTGTGCATAAAAAGGAACGAACGTGCTTGCCTCCCCGATATGAGTACCACTACTCCAATTCGATTGGGTTCTACTGACACCGAATAACACTCACTGATTGAACGGAGTTCTTAAGCAAGGGTTCTCTGGTCGAAGATGTGGCATGTATTTCTTATATTGTATTGGGACGCTGCTTCAAGACCTTCTCTTAAACATCTACGTGCCCTTCGCAATCGGTCATCACGAAATGAAATGCACTTACGCCATAAAGGCTAATTGCTCTCTTCATGGCCGTCGCTTTATTGATTTTGTCCATTAAGTTGCTTGTGGCAAGCTACTTGTGTTCTCAAGAAGAACTTGTCTTTCTTGATTGTCAAAAAAGACCCATTAATCACACAAGGCGCCAGGTTTTCTTACCTTCTGGATCGAGTAGTCTAGTCACTCCGTATTCCCGCTCCATGACATGGAACGCCATTTCAATTCTCTCGCGCACTCGCATGCGCTCCACTTGTTTCCAATCCAACAAATCAGGCCTGAAAGCATTCGTTTCCATGAGAAATATGATCCGCCATGGCATTGGAGGCAGAGTTATTAATTAGTAGTCGGTCTCACCTATTCCTGTGAATAATTGCGTTAAATGCCAATCCATCTCTCCACGATTGCGTGAAGTCCTGCACTCTGACATTGGGATAGCGGTGAGTGGTTTTCTGAGCCCATCGCAACAAAGCATCCTTGGCAGAGACATCCTCCTGTCCAACAACAATATCTGAGATCTGGAACACAAGAATGGAAGATCATGAAAACAGATGAATAATCTGGAGCGAGCTGGCCTCACAAGGGTTTCTTTTCAGCCTGCAGCAACAAATCACAGACTGAACCTCGGGCTCTGGGCCCGTTCAATAGCCTAGATTTATTGGCAGGATTGTTCCTGAGCAAGTGAGATGACGCCTGTTCAAATTTAATGGGTCTTGACCCTGGTGGCCAAATGAACAATTTATCATACAGTCTGTGTGGTATCCCGCCACCCATTCCCCCTCCTTCTCGTTGCTGCTGTAATAAAGCCCGAAATGAGGCATCCGAACCATCTATCTTCGTTTGAACAAGTCAAAAGACGCTAGTTTCAATTGAACCATTTCATTGTGCGACTTGAAGAAGAAAGACGCATTGACCTCGGTGGAACTTCCGCCAGAACATGTTCCCAGCTCAATTGAGGCCCAAGTTGGCAGTACTCTGAACAATACACACGTATATTCCACAATCGAGTTGTTTCGCTGAGTCACTGACAAGCAAACCGTTTTTGACGGGGGACTCATTTCAAATTCCTTAAATTTGAGTCAACTGTAGGATCCTCAAAGATCTTCCGAAGATGGACATCATCTAGACACTTCGAGATTAGGTCGATGTTATCATTGAACACGTTGTTGTCCAATTTCGGGCCAGGATCTAGCCCTCCAAGCCCTCGTTTGGATCAGCAGCAAAGATGACGGAAGATGCACTCCCTCAGTTTCCGAGGTTGGTTTTGTATGTAGTACGTACGCATGTACAGAACAAATAAAGATTCGTACGTGTTTTGGGAGGTCAATTAGGAATGCAGTAGTCATCATCATCATACTCATGACTCATCCCCCAAGTCGTACGCCCAAACGGGTTTTGTGCCCCGGTGTTCCCGACGAATGGAGAGGTACGCAAATGCACAGTTATATCTTGGGTAAATAGACCACCAGCATCCCTATTATCCTGAATGCGATTGCTTCCAAAGCTTCTTTCTATGTAATCGAGGATTTAAATCTGGCCTATGGAATGTGCCAGTCACTCGACAAAATCAAGTAGAGTACACGATAATGTGCATTACAGCACATGTTCACGTTGCCAAATTTGACACCAAACCAGAGACATGATGGCGGTTAAAGGCCAAACTATCGAGCCAATGGGGTGATGTATTGATCACGACCCGCCCAGGAAGCTTAATTATCACCCTGAACATGAATGGTTGCAGACCATCCCAGGATCGTGAAAGAAGGTGGTCCGTCGGTTGGTTGGGTGGTTGGTCGATCTGCGTGATCCCTCTTCACTCTTGCCTGCCTTCACAATGACTTCAGATACCTACAGTCTTGACTCTATCTGTGAATTCCAATCACGTGTCAAATTCCGCATCATTTATTACTCAGGATCATGGAAGGTGACGGTGCGATTTGACATGAGACCGTGGAAACAGTCGCTTTAGTCCGACCAAGACATGTCCAAGTATCCTGGCATTGATGAAAATGAGACCCACTACCGTCAGAATCCCATATTTCGGGAAATAAGATCGACGACTCTCGATGCATCAAAATCCTATTAAAATGTGTCAAAATGTCCCGATAATTTAAGCGCGGGCACTCTTAAGGGCCTCGGGCCTCATTTCAAACGTTAGGAGAGGAGATGCCAAGCGCATATTCATTAGCATTCCGAGCATTGGGGGAAGCTACGTTATGCCAAAACTCAAGTGGAAACAATCCTCAGAGGCAAATAATAACGATCAGGTTATTGCTATTGTTTAATGTTTGGTCTAGTTCACACTAATTGTCAGGGCCGTTTAATTACAGGGTTCACTCGTGGAAGAGGAACCACTACCAACAACTTGTCATCATGTGATTATGTCTGAATAGGATGAAGACCTGGCTTTGAGACCCGGAGGACTTGATTTTTTGTCCAAATATGCATAAATTCACACAAGGGATCCGAATAGGAGGTGACATGGACAAAGGAGTTCATTCAACATTTTTTGGCAATTCTCAAGAGATGAGCCCCCAAAGTCCATAAATCTTGCCACAAAATGCCGGCAAAGATCTTATGTATGTACGTATGTTGTGACTTTGCTCTCAGATCTGCCTTTAGATCTCTCCCCCCCAACGTCACCGGCAAATTGTTTGGAAAATGATCACCAAGATAATCCCGACGTACAAGCGAACCTACAATACTGGCACAGAAAAAATTGAAAATTATTGCCGAGTTCACGAGAGTCACGCGCGACGTCAAATCCGGGACAATTTTAGCTTCAAATTTTAGCGAACTCATAAATTCAAGTACATCCCTCCTCCCTCCCTCCCTCTTCAACGAACGAACGGAAAAAATTAAATCTAGACCTAGGGTACTCTCTTCTTGCTCATGTTTTTGAACCAATTATGAGACACATTCAATAGCGCCAAGTGAAAGAATTGCCACCAAATGTTTGAGGAATGTCTTCCGGTCTCTATTTCAGAACTATTCTCTTGTACTTTTACCACTTGCGATCAGGATTACCGATAAAGGCATTCGTCCATCTCTTTGTCTGCTTGTCCTTCGAGTCTGGACAAGAACCATCTAATGAAGAATGTAACATTTTGACCCTCATTGAAATCGTCCTGGATGGAATAGAGCTTTAAGCACACTAACGAAGAACCGTCTACAAAGCCAAACGACGATAGGTTAAAAGCATTGGCCACAATTAAACCCGGGGTCGCACGATAAGGCCGTCACGTTATTTTGCACCCTTTATCAGTCAACCCATCTGAACAGGATATCTATAAGGCGGCAAAGAGATGCCTAGAGAGGGTCCCTCGAATTTCTTTTGGAGCGAGCTGGAACGCAATCTCAACAGTCTCTCTAATCGCTCTAATCGTGAGCGAGGACCAATTCTGCAGAGGAAGAGACAGATCGTGACTAGTGAAAGGATAACTTATTCAAGACTAGCGGAATTTTCCCATATTTCAGGGGAGGAAGTGCGACCAGTCCATGAAATCGTGGTTGGTCACACTCGCCAATGGTGAAGAGGAGTCAATTATGCCCCTTTAATGGCTTTGTAATCTGTGACTTCCTATGAACAAAAATACCTATGATCAAAGCGTTGCTTTGCTATCTCTCTCTCTCATCTTCTAAAGTGAGCCATAAAACGCGTGTTGTTCAGCTATGAAACAACAAGCAAAGGTAACTTTGAACAACTCCTTTTGCTTCCCCTTTTCGTCCTTGAATCGATAACTTTATGCGGATCTCTTCATCCCTATAATTCGTGTTCATCAAAGCGAGACAACCGTACTGAACTGAACTATTAAGCCGCAATCTTGACGTCACGTCCAACGATCCTCTTGTTTTTCTTCAAGATTGCTGCAGAATCCAACGATCTCGATCTCTTTTACACAGGGACAATGGAGGGATCCTAAGCAAGAGTCACGAGAACACACGTAAAAAAGTGAGTCGTTGGATGCATTTCTGCATTTCACATGTCTCATTCGTAAATGACAAAGTCCTCGCACAAGAGGGGAGATAGAGGACGGAAATGATCGGATTGGCGAAGTTCCATCTTCTCCTCTTTCATTGGAGAAAAAAGAATCTAAATATTGACGTTTGAAGAGCCCCTTTGATAGCGAGAGGAAGTACGAATCTGTGGGGTCTAGGACATTGAATCGGAACGGCCTTGATAGATTGACTGATAGATGGATGGATGAATTGATGAACGATGCGAGGACTACTAGTTGACAAACTTGCGTGAATTGAGGAATGCATGTTATATTTGAACAGAGAAGAAAGCCCACCCACACCAAAAGAAAAGGTCTACCTACCATCGCTTAGACGAGATGCATTTCACGGCAATCAATGTCACTAGTCCATGACTTTGTAGTAATCTAAATGCACTCCATATACAGCACTAGGATGGTAGTAGGAGTAAATATCCGCCTATTAACTCTTTACTCTAAAAGGATCGAACACGTTCGGCTAATTCTTCAGACCCCCACGAATTGGAATCAAATATGAAAATAGAACTGAGCCACACCCACGCATTCGAACGAAAATGTGAATGCATATCAACGCTGGCCAATGCTACGCGATTCACACATGTGGCAAATTGGGCGTCGTTCCTCACACGTACTGTCGGGTGTTGCACTTCGGTGAGGTGACATTACTTTCAAAGCACAAAATCCATTGTCCTTTCTTTCCAACCAATTTCACCTCCTCAAGGATAACGAGGGGCTTAGAAATGATCAACCCTTGGAGGAACAGTTCGTGTCTAAAGCTTTGGCGTGCAACGATTGAATAGAGAATTATTACCTTAATACATTCCGAGAAAAGAGCCCCAAGTTTCGAATGTTGACCATAACGAGAGAGAAGAAGAATGAGATCCTCCGATTCTTTCTTCTCTCCGTTGAGCCATTATTTACCTGATCGTCCAACACGCGAAACTTGAGGCTCTTTTTGTCAGCCTTGATGGCTCCCGGGTATCGATGAGCATTATCCGAGGCATATGACATTACGGATTCACTCGTGACCGATTGCTCGCCTCTGGTGACAGTCGTGACCTTGCGGACCGTGCGAGAAGAGCGGGTCTTCACCCCGCCTTTACGGACGGTGTGGCCGCTTTTCTCCCATTCCGTGGTTCCGTCCACGTGCATGGTTCGCATCGTGTGGACGGCTCGGATGTCGTCTGGATCATGTTGATCACGATGGACATATCCACCACGAGCACGATCACGGTCACCGGCCACCGTTGGATGGAAGGTATCGTGCACGTTGTCGTAATCGGTTTTCTCTCGAGATCCTTGCATGAAGAGGCGAGAGCCCTTGACGAACTTGTACATGGACATGATGCTGACTTTGGCAAAGATCGAACATACAATATTTTAAATTAGCAACACAGAGAAGGAGTAGCAACGTTGTTTCTATATGGCACTGAAACACACCAATGAATGGATGTTGGGATCGAGATCACAGGTTGTTTTTGGCCTTTTGAGATGTTATCACAGAGCCATTCGACGACAGCTACAACTAAATCATTTTTTTTTTCAGGCACAACACGGAACAAAGCACAAAGCTGAACGAAGTGGGTTGTACGTGGGGTGCAAGTGTGCCACCCTGGCCCACACCACCGAAGTCAAAACGAAGCCTTTCTAAACAGCAGATCTGCTGTTGTGCACCCGTCAGTTTCGACTTGATTTTCACTTAAACTATGTCAGGTGTGCTCCTTGCTTGGCAGTCCGGCCTCCACTATACGTACTAAAGGTAACAAGAATTCTCTCATCAAGAGCAGCAGCCGACAGCAATCGCCTAAACCATCAACGGGCTGGCCTACACCACTCACATCAATGAGCTCAACTCATATGCCCAGAAGCGTGTGTGCGAGAGTGAGTGAGTGTGTGAGTGTGTTTGTATACCACGGATGTGTGTCGAAGCCTGTGTGCTCGTCGTCTATGAGAGTATCAGTGCCAACCATGCCACAATTGGAGACTGCCATTCGAAGGAAGCGGCCACCTACAAGAAGCGGGCAAACCTTCCATAGCAAGCCGTCATACACACATGGTATCAGCTACCTTGAGTGGTTGTTGGACTTGAACACTGGGCCAAGTGCCAAGTGCATCCACACACTCTCGCCACATGTGAATCCACACCTGTATGCCAATATTGCAGGCCGTGGGCTCAAAGGTGGTGGGAGACTTGGGAGAGACTTTTTCGCCTGCTTTTCTCCTTTAATCGGTTTCGTTCATACGTCAACCTGGGCAACAAGAGCAACAAAATCGGCCTTACTCCAGTACCTAACTAGATGGTGTACTTGGCACGTATCAGACATGCAGCACCAAATAACTCCCGAGTGCCCTGCACCCGCGTGTGTTACTCGTCTCGTTGTGGAGCGTTCGGGAACGGGAAACAACCTCACAGATCCGGCATCAAAGACCCCACTCCAAAGTGGCATGAACAAGTTCATTAGCCCTGGGAAATTTTGGGAAACTCTCCAAAAAGAGATCGATTCCCTTTCCTCACTCGGTACCATTCAGTTCGACGAGAAGAAATTTGGGATTGGAAATCTTTGTATACACACGTTGAGTACGTACAATAGATATATATATAAGAACGTGATCAGGTTTTGACAATGTCTGGAATCTGCTGAACTTAACGAACCCTTCCACAGGCCAATGCATAGCACCCGAAATCCAAAACAGAGTAAAAAACACGGGCCAATCTGCTTTGCGAAGTAGCCGCTTTGTCATTGGGCAAATTTAATGCCTACTCAGGAGCAAATTCCAGGTCCTCTGAAGGACAAACGTGAGCGAACTTAATGCCCGTTCAACATACAATACCCAAGTTCCATCTATCCATCTCTCGAGTGGTCCAGAATACAATCATGAGGGATTAGACATGGACAGGTATTGATGCCAAGCCTTTAATCCTTCCTGATCGGTGATTAATGCAATTGAAAGAAGAGAAAAAAAGGATGATACCCGAAAAGTGCCCGTCACAAAAGAGCCCAACGCGTCAAGATTTGAACAAATAAATCCATGTTACAAACATTTTCCGGCTACCGAGTGGACGGCAATCTCCACGCAGATCGCACATGTCCCGTTTCAGTAGCCATCAGGGACAGGATTCACGGTCAGCCTTGTCACCTCATAATGGCAGCAGGTTATTGAGCTGAACTTATGAACTCGCCCTCACTCACTGACAGTCAGACACGAAAGTGCAGAAATGCTGGTTGAGGACGTGAAACTCCGACCGACTGTTTAGAATATCAGGTCTGTCTAGAATGTCGTCGGTGATTTGAAATGAAGACGGGAGAAGGGGAAGCTGATCCACCACGTACGTTGGATTTTCTTAGATCTCAAAGCCAGATAGGATTGCTTTTCATGGAATTACTTTTCAAAGCGAGAGGAAGTATTCTAAATTAGATTTTAGATTTAGGCTATTTTAAATTATTCGGGTGTGTCACTCGCGTAGTAAATTGTACATCTTCAATCCTTCCAGCAGCAACAACAACAACCATGAACTTTACACGAAGGATATTTCCAGTATTCTACTTTCACCCTTTACAAAGAACTCATTTCAAATTCTCATTATGAGGGACCATAAAACGAATATTAAAGTCAACACTGAGAAACATAAAACTCGCTTTTCTCTGTCTCTCTCGTTTACCACATCTTTGTCTGCCCGAGAAGACAAGATTATCCCAATTGAGGCCAATTTGACCGGCTTCTAATCGAATCCTATATCCCTATCATGCATAGACAAAAGGCATAACTAGTAGACGTCTTATCTCAAGAACATATGGATGCAGTCACGTCAAACCCAAGCGATACTCAGGAACCTTGGCTCTGAGCCCGGAGCTTCACACAGAGGTTTACAAATTCCTCTTGCTCCCAAATCAGAAATCCAAATGAGTTAGTGGTTGGCGCAGCAACTATTAGGCAATTTAAATGAGTTCTCTTTTACCTCCCAAGTCTGAGGAATGGACGAATGAGTCGGAAGAAGACTAACAATAACACTACCACCACTACCAAGAACCAGGTGACCTTCATTCGAGGAGTCCCTTTTATCCTTGGCGGGGCTGAATTTCGAAAAGTGCTAAAACCCATTTGGTTGAGGCTTATTGGCAAAGCTATGCTGGGGAGGAAACCATGTAGTCAGAAAAGTATCGAATGATGATGATGATGATGATGATGATCTTTTGCAAATGAGGTTCGGTAGGAATTGGAGGTTGAGTGAGCCTCGACCATACAACGGTAGGTTGTCCAATTAAATCAATTAAGACAACAATTCAAGCACACATTGGGCATCATCACGCGCACTTTTTGGCAATCAATGAGCCTTTTCTAGAAATAATGACCACCTTTGAGAGGTTCGTGTTGTAATGAACAGCATTGGCTATGCCTGATTTGCAATGGCTCCAAAGAGCTCGTTGGCCAAAGCCGAGAGAGAGGGACTACTCCAAGGTAGGTAGGTATTCTCTTCGTTGTCTTCGTCTTTGCTCCGAGTGACAAGTGCGAATTTTATGAGGTAGTCAAGTATCTTTGGATGGCCAGATCACTATTAATCATTGCTTGACATCAAAGATGGAGACGACGTAGGAAGAAGGGTTCGTTGGCCGTTTCATCAAGAGGCTGGTAATTCATTTTTGAACAAGCTCGTGAAGTGTCATGACGGAGCGTAGTGGAAGTTTACGAAAGAGCGTTGGCCACTTGTACACCAGTTGTAGGTAAGAGCAAGAAATTACCAATTTACGTACAATTCCTCCTTAGTGATGATAAAACCATTTTCTGAATTATAGGCCGTTCATTTGGTCCAATTTAACATCCGCCGACCAATCTGTGTGCACTGCAAACTCATTGGCAGTTACATAATGGACACCGTTGAGGGACACGTGGTAATTTGTAATTATGTCGCCCTTTCCATGGCAATTTCTATTTTGGGTCGTTGCAATGAATGTTTTGCCATTTGCCATTAAATTATCAAGCCCATCTTTATTTTGGAGACTTCTTAACGTTGGTAAACCCGAAACAGGTGTTTCTTCCACCAGATGTACACGGTGCGTTGTGCCCCGCGATTGACGGCACAACGAACTCGAATCAGCTTTTGCGTAACTGTTGCCCATAAAGATGAATTGAACTGAAAAGCGAAGGTCGTTTCGCAAGTTCAAGGGGATATTAACAAGGGCCCCCTCTTTGCCAGGTCCAAGTTGTGGAAGTAGGTGAATCCTACTCACCCCAGACCAACCCCATTCATCGACAGTCTTTGCAGGCACTACTACCCTTGAAAATCCACCCACACACGCCATCGACCAGCAACAACTAACCAAGAGAACTACAGGGTGGTGGTGGTGGTTGTGGTGGTGATGGGGATTGATGCTGGTTAAGGTAGACTGGTTCAAGTGGTTGTGGCAACAACCCTCAAGTGTGGGGGCGTTGTTGAATAAATGGCGGCCACCCTCTTCCGCATTCAAGTATTGAACTCTTACATAGTTCTTAACAGCACTTTCCGTGTGGACGAATGGAGGCTTGTTCAAAGAAGCACATCTGGGGACCCTCTCGCATTTGTCTCAATAATCACGGTATGCGAACATGAACCCTCATGATACTTATGCTCATCAAGTACCCCCTTTCTGGGTATTCCTTAAACGGCGCTACACAATCCTTTTTGTACATGACTTTCAAGGGTTATCAAGAAAACGGAACCTAGCTCGACTCTGACGAGAACACGCTGTCTAGAGGACTTTGAGTACGAATGTAAAATGCCTCCCTGGGCTCGACATTAACAATCTGACCAAAAAGGTGTGGAAGATCATGCATACTGATCTGGGCTGCCTATCTAGAGCAATATTCATTGCATCTTAATTTGAAGCTCGTGCACATTTTGTCGTTACAGGGACACAAAACCTAGCTGGATGTGGCTTTCTGCAGTCACGTTCCGGATGATTATCTCACCCTGAATGCTGCTTGCAAATCCTTGCCCTTAGTCACCTCTCTAAGAAACCCTTATGTTTCCTCATAAGCATCCTCGCCATGTGTTCAGAAGAACCAACATGAAGGTCTCAGAAAATTCCTGGGAACGATTGAGTCATTGTTCGGAGACTGTCTGTCCATTACCTCAATCAACGGAACCTTGGCCAAAATCGCGCATATTGAAATCTCAATTCACGTTCCTTCGTTACATAATTAGCAACGAGTTTTTGTGCCAAACAGCGATTATTTCACGAGTTGAGTTACCCTTGCTCATCATACTCTATGGTGCTGAGAGAGACAATGTAGCATGTTTCCTTACTCATTTGGTGCTCATCGCCATCGTCTTCAAGCATGATGGCAATCTAGACGCACAAATGATGCATGAAAATGCTGGAGAGGGCAAAACCTCTTCATCATTCTCATCTTGATCTGTATGAGTACAAGATATGAATACGACGAGTGTTACGAAAGGCATGGAAAATCATGAAACCCGTTAAAAAGAGTGGTGGTGGCTCAGGTCTTTTGTGTTACGGATTTTTTGGCACGTGCCACTTAGATACTCCTTGGAGGCTTTCTTTACGTGTCAAATAAATTGGTCATTTCCTACTGAATAAATCACGAGATTAGACCAAATGCGCGCCAAGGAATTTTCAAGGAAGCATATTCGCACCATTACTTGTCTACTTCAGTCTATGATGTGTGGCGACTGTCTACGCAATTATTCAAATATGCCTTGATAAAATCAAAGCTCGAAACAAGTTGATGATGAATAACTCGGTGGGAGCAGAACTCTAATCATCCGAAATGGCAATAACCCATATTCGTTCAGTCGACAATTCAGTTTTACTCTGGATCTTAGTATCAAGGAAGTAATCTTCTGACTAATTTTGTACCCAACCTTTTCCTTCCATTTTTGACGCAAGATTCCAAACTCATAGCATATCTACTTTGAACTGAAGCAAGTAGATCGTGGAAGAGAAAAAACAACTTCCCAGCAAAAAAACACCGCTCATTCCGAGTTTAAAGGCCGGCTCCGATAAAATTCCAGAGACTCTTGGCATGAGTGCAAAAAGGAGACGGAATGTTATGAATTCACCATGCTCTGCCAATCTCATCTCGAAGAAAAACAATGATATTTTCATACTCTACAAGTAATCGCCAGTTTGTTCTCATTTTGTTTCAATACACAGTCAGAAGGGTAAGACATGAAGGAGACAGGTCTTGCCATTTTCAATCACGAACAAGTGTCGACACGCACGAAGGTCCCGAGGCTTGATGAGGTGATCTCATTACGTCTCGTTTGAGGAGAGCCATTAATGATTGGCGTAAACAATCCCCAATGTCGATAACAGGGTGCGATCCTGAATAATAATCTTGACACGGATGATTCCTCCACCTCCAACCCCTAGATCAAGCTGGAATGAGGCCTCGAGGAGCCGAGTATGATTAACACCTATATGACCTTAGTAATCCGCATAACAGGGAAGTATCGAAAATGCAGGGAAGTCCTTCAATTCGTCAGAATGTTTGTTCCCTGTCAATAGTGAACAGTTCTGATTGAAGACAACGACGAGTTCACCGTCCTCTCTTGCAATATAAGCCTTGGTTACTTCAAACTACATTAGGACAGCCTTAGTCAATTGTGGGATGGGCTCGCTGTGGGTTCAAACGTCAAATCCAATCCAGAAGTATTGTTCTCAAATATGGATTGAATGTACTCTATGAACAGCATCCTTGATTGCACCAGACATCTTCTTTCTACGTTAGTTTAGAAACCCTCCTCAAATAATACATGTCTAAGCCTGTTGTCAAGGCCAAATTTGCAATACTCCCCCATCCACGGGCTTACCTTCTCTTGTTTGATGGACCGTTTCTCAACCCAACGGGTTGGATCAAGCCAGAGAAACTTGCTTTGGGTATTATGTTGCTCTCTATAAGCATATGTTTGGCCAGCTTTTTCACTTGTGCAACACATAAACTTGGACACAGAAGAAGACTTCACCGACGATGTCTTCTGGACCGGTGCCATGATGGTCGTTTCTAGCAAGCCACAGCCTTGCTTTTCAATCGAAAAGGACGGCAATATCGACGAGGCTCAGGAAAATGTTGATAAAAAAGCACTGGTTACGAGGACAACAATGGTTTAGGGAGAGGTGATCACTCACAATAGGCTCAAAGCAAACTGGTTCAGCCTCAGCTTGCCCGAGAGGGTGTCAGGGGTAAGTGTGCCGTTCAACCAATTGGTCCAGTCTGATGCAACAGCTGTGTGATATTGGAACTCCTTCTGGGCACAAACACTCGATAGTGTTGCCACCTAGCTGAGCTATTCCCAACTAAGAATGGCAACAAACTTGTTGGTGTCTCTCGCTTTGGTCTCCGCCTCCTTTCTTTCCTCACTCTAAATTGTGCAAGCATCGGGCCTCGATCGCCCGCTTCCAACAGTTTTCGAGAGTTTCCATCATCGCGTTTTCCAAGCTCAGCTTTGTGGGCTCTTTATTGGCCTGCTTGTACCAAAACACTCAGGGACTGTTGAACGGCGGCGAGCGCGACTTTTCTCTCAGCTACCCGTCATTGAAACCCTCCTGCAAAAATTTGGGCCTCATCCAAAGCCCATGGCACCTTCAGACCTATGTTCTAGTCAACCCATGTGCGCATTCACACACATGTTATGTCCTTAACTTCATCGCCGCACCAAGAGCTCTGTTTTTTCGACTTCCAAGACGTTGCAGAGGCAAGGCGTTTGGTTGGCTGTGTTTTGAGGTACAGTGCCTGCAAACTTCCAGTACGTAGAGGGTCTCAACCTCCCACGCAAAAAAAGATTCATAATGGTTATGACGATTCCATGCTGCTTATTCAAGCTAGATTCGGGGGATAAGCTAACGAAGACGAGGAGGCACCACACGTCCAAACACGCCTGGTGTGAACATATGTGCCACAAAAAGAGCACAACACAAAAAGTACGGATACCCCACCGTATCACATCTCGGATGAGCTAAAAAAGCCGTCTCCGAGTCTTTTAAAAACATTAACATGAGACCTTGGGGTCACTGAACAAAGTGACTGAAGGACTGCCACAAGACGCAGATTTGTTCAGCCATTTTCTGGCGTTTTAACTACGCTTACTTGTCACATGTACCTGACGGTTCAAACCCGCAACCCACGAGATTTGTTTTTCCATGTACGAACGCTTTACTCTGTCTTGCTAATAAGGCCATATTTGACCAACCAATGGGATGATCTCACTGGGAAGGTCAAATTGTTGGCAATAAATCACATAACCTTCCAGAAATGGGACTCAAAATGATTGGGAAAAAACTTGCTCCCCAAAACACATGTCGGGCAATTTCTTGGGTCTGTCAAAATCAACAGGTTTGAAAAGATGACGGCATCGCTTTGTTGAGAGTGGGACTTCACTAAGCTATCGATGATGTCGTCGTCTTGGCCTCCAAGAGAGAAAAACGGTCATTTCCCAATCGTACGTGGGATGAAAGATTTGAGTTCCCAAGAAGGTTCTAGATCTGGCATCAATTGAAGGTACAACAGCGAGGGAGGCCGAAGAAAATCAAAAAATAGACTGAACAAAGATAGCCCCTCCCCTTGTCTACCGATAACAAATCATTCAAAGTGGGGTTATATGTACATTTATGCAGACCACTAGTCCAAAGGATTCTTTATGATCTGGAAATCTCTCAATGAGGTTTCCATACTATCTGGTGAGAAATCCCCAAGTCTACACACCACAATGACGATTGCTTCAACGAGTTCAACACGACGACAAAAATGATGAAGGGGCGAGGTGAAGAAAAAAAAGGAGCTCGATGATCACTTTCAAACAGACACGAAACGGATGAAATTTTTCAACACGTTCCAGTGTGAAATTGAAAAAGGTATGTAGCCATCAATAAAAGAGAAGAGAAGAGAAAAATGCTCAGAGGATGACATCATCACCAGGAAAGAAACGCAGTGGAAATCATTGTTATCTCTTACCTTATCTAAGACGGTCTTAAGTGATCAAACCCGAGCCGGAAAAAATCTCTTGCTTAAGAAGCTGTTGCATCTAAACTTCAATCCATGGACGAGTTGTGACGTGAAAATATTTCCATAAATGAATCATTGCACGGCACAAATCTATTTCTGTTTCATGAGGAGGAAAAACTACGGCCCTCACGAGCTGCTTTTGGATGTTTGCTTAAATCGTCAAGATGATTTTATGGATTTATTGAGGCCTATCATCAAAGCGACCTTTACAATCATCTCCAAAACTCAATTCAAGCCAAGAGTTGAAAGATCAACTAACTAGGTCTAGACAACCCTGGATGCAACCAATTGCTACGATTTTTCCGTTTTACGAACTAATGTTGATGGTCAAAGCAATGCAGGACTAATACTCAAGGTGCAATAAGTCTGGATTGAAATAGCCATTAATTCTGACTGACATGAGAACTGGCCGTCCATTCAAGATAGGGCCTTAACTCGTAAAATTCGCCCTTAGGGTGAAAAGCCAATTCCACTAATGCCATCTCGAGCAAGCCAAAAGATTACTCGTATAAAACTTGCTAGCACGTCAAATGGTAACAAACAAGGCTATGTTATCACTTGTTTCCCAACATCATGGCGAAAATTGCTACAAATTTGACATATGAACGACCTCCCTAAGATGCCATAGTTATTCAAGTGACATTTTGCAGATTAAGTGACACTACTCACTCGGAAATCTGCCTTCTTCCGCGAAATGGGTTGATTATGATGGCGATGGAGCCGATGAACGGACTCTGTGGGAGGCTCTTGTTTGAGGAGGCGTGGATATATTCGCTTGGATTTATGACCAGAGTAATCCACCTCGTCGTCCGAGCTACTGAGGGCAAATGTGGAGGCAATCAAACCCCTTCCTTTAGGCTGGACCCGATGGGGTCGCTTCAAAGGAGCAGCACCTTTGGTCAGTGATCTGGAGGTTCCTAGGTCCCTCAAAGGCCACTCTTTCACTATCACTCGGGTCTTGGGCCTTTCGCCGGTCTTGACCCGTTTGGTTCGGTGAACCTCGGCGGCGTCAATCACCGACAGCACTTTCTTATCATTGGATGACACAATTGATTTGGTTCTCCCATGCTGATCGATGAACACCGGACTAGGTTGCTGCAAGGTCTCAAATTGACCTTTGACAATGTAGTTTGCCGAGAGTTTGGGCGGCGACACTTTCCGGACTTTCTCACTCAAATCTCCATTGCTCTTGTGCACTTTCACCTCGTTGTCGGGTACGAACCGCTCATCTCGAGCATGAAGAGGGCTTGAAAATTCCAATGTCTCTGGAGAGCTCGGAGGTGAGTAAGTCAGGGCGTTCTGCTGTTTTTTGCTTCCACAGCCAAAGATCTGCTTGACAAAGGCCACGAAATCGGGATTTGAATTGGCCGTTGTTCTATCAGCTGTTGAGCCCGACGACATTTTAACACAAACTGTTGGAAAATTTCTGCCTTTTCCGCAATCCTCTGGCCTGTGTGTGTGTGTGTGTTCACAAAGCTCTGGTACGTGGTGTGTGTCTGTGTTGATGATTCGCTCAGTGAGCACGGATCAGTAGCTTCCTCTGGATCTATCTCATTTCTCTACTAGTACATACGGCAAACAGCTGCCCTATGTCTCTGGCTACATACAGAAGAAGCAATGAGTGCTCCATGGATGTGGCCAACGAAAAGCCAGTCGAGATGACCACCAACACGGCAGAGAAACCGCCACTGATGATTTGGCTGTCCATTTCCCCTCCCCTTATCCTCACTTTCGTTGGTCGACGTTTTCCCCTTACCCGACAGAGAGGACCAGGAGCAGGAGGATGTCTTATCAAGCCAGCATCAACACAGAACCAAACGATTTTATTCAGCTTATCATGCGTTTTGTCTTCTCGACAATGAACAGGTAAAGGGTTACTCTCGTTACGTGGAGCTTGGTCTCACAGAATGTCACGTATGACAAAAATGCTTCCCTGAAACCGTCTTGAACTATTTGGAGAGCACATTTGAAATCCACTGGAGGCCAGGTTCGAATGTTTCGGACAAGTTGCAGCCCGACTCAGTCGAGCGTTACTTCGAGCTTCCCGTGCATACTTTTTCAGAACAGACTACTACGGCACCATATCTTGTTCACGAACTACTACTCTCGCTTCCGTCTTCATAAAGAGACATCGAATCTTCAATGGAACAACCAACGCCACTCCACCTCAAGTGGCAAATCGGTGCAGAGAGTGAACGAATTTATTCTAAATAATCCACCACTACCGCAATGTTTACAACCAAGCATATGCAGTATCAACTTTTTCCTGAGCCCTATTTCCAAGCTTTTGAAGCTCAAGCGGGCTCAAATCTAGTAACTTGATTGTCTTGAGTTGGAATTCTTGATAATAACTTCAAAATGCTAATCCCAAGTTGACTCATAGTGCCAACTGATATCAGCCAGCAAAGATATTGAACATTTGATACTCGAACTAGTAAGTTATACGACAATGGTGACAATTGATAATAGCACGGCATAAAAGGCGAACCCGAGCTTTTGTGACAAATTGTTACCTGTGCAGCAGCGTGCACGAATTTGAAACGAGAGGGCTCTCCAAACATTTCTCCTCTTTGGCTGCAGTTTCGTTGGTGGAGCCATCTACATGGCCACGATTAAGTTGGCAATTTGCTTTGATTGTCCAACTTAAATGGTCTACCATTAGATTGTTCGCATTCATGAGTTCATGAGGCCTAGCTAGAGTAATTATGTTGTTTTGAACTTGTTTCAAAGCAAAAACAAGCCTCAACCAAAACTCTCATCAAGGACTTTTTTCAAACGAAATGGAAACAAAGCCATAATAATTAGCCTCTAAATTTGGGCATAGAAATCGTCATGAAATGAATCTCGAGTACTAATCAAAGGTGCACCTACCTGGAAATGGAGGATAATGGTCCAGATGAGTCCCAGAGTAAGTTTGGGATTTCCGTCCACGATATCTTCGCCTCGGATGTTGACCAGTTTGATTTCTTTATATCGGAGGAACCGAAGTGCAGTTTCCACATTTTGAATGGCATGGAAACGCATTCGGCCTCGTTCTCGAGGCTAAAAAGGGAAACAATGCCGTTGCAAATTTGGGTCCAAATTAGACAGTAGCAATTTGTCGAATGGGATTCATTTTTAGAAAGCTCTGAATGATGGTTTTTTTTTTCGGAGAGCAATTCAAATAAATGTGCAGAAATGAGCTCATCAGTTCAAATTTTACGTCGACGCCTACGTGACACGCCCTCACAATGTTCTTCTATCAATCAACACTCTCACTCAAGGTAAAGTTTCCAATTCATTCCCATTACATAACAGACAACAGACATGAAAAAGATCCGCCGAGATTTCTACCCACATTCACAACAACGAAGCTTGTGGGACTCGTCTATCGAGTGGATATTTATTCAAATTACATAGCCCGTCTATAGAGTACATTAGGCCATCAACCCAGGTTGATTTTATGCCTTACACTACATACAGGAATAATATGGGCCGTACTCACCAGAATCTCCCCTGAAAGCACCTCAAGAAGGGATAGCAGGTTGTGACCATCTCGGAGGTCCTCAAACAGATCTCTGACATTTCTTCCAGCCTAGAGAAGAGGAACGAATTAGAGCTCGGCATCTTGTGCATGTCATGACATTCAGTGCTGGATGACGAGGCACACATCACACGAGTGAAAAATGATACAGTCTAATTTCTAATTTTCTAGGCACTACCAAACAACACCGATTCGAGATGACCTACCCTTGGAATTGAGTATTCGCTCTGAGATGGCGGATGAATGAATGAATGAATGATAGTGAAGAGAAATGCGTGAAATTAGTACCAAACACGGGATATGTTTGACGATTAAAGTGTGACACACTTACACTTGAGCGTGAGGATATGGGTGACACGACACTCGTGGAGCCCCCTAGTTTTGTGTAACACTGTAAAATAACAAACCCCGCCCATATCAGCTTGTTCCTTGAAAACTGATTTAGTATTACAAACAATCAACCAACCCACACAAAAGTGATTACCAACCTCGACTACGGTCCAATGCTGCATGAAATGTAAAAAAATGAAATCATCTATTATTGATTGATGAAAAAGCGGAGTATGAGACACCATTTCCTCTTCTAATATGGCAGGGCAAAAGAAATAGATTTGAGTATAAATCTGCTGGACTGACACGTTGATGCAAAAGCTCTTCATTGTAAATTAGGCAAAGTTCCACCACATCTTTTTAATCAAACATTTTATATTCCGAGTGCAATCGGCACAACTAATGACAAAGATTTAAGAATGGCATTTTGATGGGTAATTCCAATCTCGCAATATTGGACCGCCACAAAATTATCCGCGGTTTCGTGTTTAAATAATTGTTCTGGTCTAAAATATTTTTCCAAACGTTATGAACCACACTTAAAGGTACGAAAATAGATGAAAGCAAACGTTAAAACCGAAAGCCAATTGTCTTACCTTCTTAAGATGCTTATTGACCCACTTTGTGAAGGTCTTCTTCTGGATGGCATCTCGTTCATCTAAAAGAGCAAAAATGCAAGTGGTCGATTATAAAGATAAAACGCTTGAAGTAATGTCACACGGAAATGATCGAGAGGTTGCGTGTATTTAGGGAAACAATTTCTTGTCAACAGACCCATAATTTATCTCTTCACCTTGGCCAGCCCTGATGACACGCAAGTAAGGAGCATCTTCAAGAAACATTTTGAACTTTAAGTCTCAAAAGCAATTGGTCTCACATGGTGAACACTACACTCAGAACCATCACATTCGAACGATTGAGTCCGAGCTTTGGATCATTTTAAAAACCCAGAGACTCACTCGAGCAAATGCACGGAGACTTTTCCCAATTGAAACAGAAGTAACGGAGAATTTTGTGATAACAGGCTACTTTGTGGAATAAGTGAGTCAGGGAATGCCGAGGAAAATACCACCAATGTCACGAGTAAAAAAGAGGATGCTTTTCTGGAAACTCAATTTTTATCATCGAGAGTGATGACACTACTGAGGCTCAATGATAGGATGAGACAAATATTGCCAGCTCATAGAGATAAAGATGAGCAAATGAAAAGGCCATCATTTGCTCTCCTCGTTATTACCTTCTTCACTCAATTAATTACTAGAAAGTGACTCCCAATCGTTTGAAGTTCTGCGACCACGCTTGCTTCCAATCCTCAAGACATTCCGATTCAAGCTGGGATCTTGTCATGATTATTGAGCAGTTTAGATATTCATCTTCGACAACCTCGAGGTTATGGGCAAAGGAAGGAGATAAGATTTGGGATAACTCTTTCATAAGGACAAGTGATTTGCTCATTCAACAACCCAATGACATGGCCAGGCAATGCATTCAGATTCCATCCTCCTCAATGTCAATGTCATTGCCTTGCAATGCGTATAATATTAAACTCGATGCATTCGATCTTGACCGACCAGCTTTGGGATCATCAACTTACGCAGTTCAAGCCTTATTTGGATTCTTCGTCAGGTCAATGATTTATCAGGCAGAGAATGGAAAAAAAACTCGCTTGTCTTCGACCATTGGGAATAAAAGATACCAGCTCGACGACATCATAATGTGTGCGTAAAGAAGCGTGGATTGTACTTCGGCTACCTTTGATCGAGTTTCCTTCAAAACCTCAAATCTACCGAGCAAACCCTCGCGTCAAATGACTGATGGAATCTCTTGCGGGCAAATGGACCCTCGATCCCTGGAAAGATCACACTCAACTTTGATTTCATAATTATGGGGTGGAAAATCTGAAAATTACCGGGCCAAGCGTCCCAAATTCGGGAGCTGTTACCAGTTTCAAGAAAACAAAGCAGGAAAATGATCTGTATGGGCGATATCGTGGTAAGATTTGGACATAACGGACACAAACGGATGATTTGAGAAGCCATGTGTAGCTAGCCAGTTTGACTCGGACAAGAGTCAACTCGACAAGAAGTCTCAGAATTGGTGATTGATATCAAGTGGTGGTATTTCCTGTTGTTACACAGTCTCACAAGCCACCTCCTTTGGCCTAGCCAGCCATTCAGAATAGGATTAAGTCGAGCTTGATCAAAAGCTCGCCCTTCTTCTGGATTATTCATGTGTAAAGAAATATGCACCCGCGGAGTTCGATCCCCCCATGGTTCAAGGCAACTGGCTCGAATACGGCCCACCTCAATTTGGACATTATGCCCAATACAAAAATTGGACATCAATCCGGGCCATGTGTTGTCCAATGAAAATTTTTGAAAAAAAGAAGTAAGATTCGCCTTTGGGCTTTTTTGGGAGCTCGAGGTCTCATTGTGGAAATAAATGGCTTCAGCCTACATTGGGGAGAGAAAAAAACTGGGGGTGGTGGGGGTAAGCGATGAACAGAACAGAACTCCTGGCTGGTATGTACGACAAAACACATCTGGAAATGTATTCCGAGAAAAACTGAGTAAACTTCCAAATGTTTGGATTCCAATTTCCAGGCATTTGAGGCAAGGGGAAATGATATTTAATTGCATAACTGTCACAGGCAGTCTGTTCGAAACACTATTCAAGAAATCATTCCTTCTCCTTTGTTGTCCAATTACCAACTCAAGACACTTTTGGCGCTCCTCACTTTGGGTTTTCTTTATCGTCGTTTTCGCCGTTCAACGGCTGCTCTCGTAGCTCGAAGACCTAACTGTATCAGAACAACAGTTGCTCGGTGCTCAAAAGCCACAGAATTGAATGCAGAAAAAAAGAGAGAGGCCCTAGATTCCAGATCAGAACTGGGTAGCTCAACCAACATCAGAGTGCTTCTTCTACATTTCTCCTAGTGTGAGCAACTGGGTAGTCAAGATCGATCCCATCCTGGAAAGGATTGTACAGTTTCTTAGCAGCACCGCCACCAACATAAGCATCACCATCACCATCAGACCATGATCTTGACTATTGGGTGTGCATGTGCGTTATGTTGGTTGGAATTTGGTCTGTTCAAACAGAGCAGAGCTGCTTGGGAGACCTCTTGACTAAATAAATAATGACAATTGGAAGTCTAAACACTTCTCATTCGTGCCCAAGGATGTCGGTTACGATTTTGGTGGGGCCACCCTAGATCTTAAAAAAATCATTCAGTTTGACCAAGCAAGTTCAAATCAGGGGTTCTTGACAAAGAGGGTGGAGACTGATCAAGATAGAGGGGTTGGTTGTACTCCCACCAATCTCCCTTCATCCACCTACGTACAATTTTGCCTCCTTGCTCCTCAGACGAACCTACCTACCCACCCAAAGCCGGACGATCTACAGCCGAGTTCCAATAAATGTTTCTCATATTTCCTGATTCATAGATATCATGAATCCGCCGTCAAAACCACCTCGAGCCTGCCCAGAAGTGGGATGAAGAAAGTACCGAGATCGAGAGGTACCTGCATTTTGGTGTACTCTATCCAGAGGCCTCCAAGCAAATTGCATGACTCATAGCATTCTTTTCAAATTCAGACCACAATAAGAGCTCAAGCTTGCATTACTTTGGCCCCGACTTGAGAGACGCTTGAACTCTTGATCCATTGGAAGAAAGAGGCCCTTGTGAAAAATGTTTCGCGCATAACCAAAAGCCATCCATGTCTAGAGGCTTTTGAGAGATTGGCCTTGCTGATGAGGCGTTTGACACATTGTCGGCCCATTTCCGCCTGAGCTACGAACCTGACATTTGTCAGTTGACATCTCTTAAGCCAATTAATGAAACCCAATAGAGTAGGGCTCTTGGTCACGTGCGTGTAACAGGCATTTCCAAGGAGGCAGGGATAGTCAAAACGGAGATTCAAGTTTGAAGAAGAGGAAGAAAAAAAGAACATGTCTTAGAGCGCTTTCGCCCACATTTATTGGCAACTGACCCGAGAAGTTCATTTGGGGAAAGAAGAAAGTTACAAAAGGCCCTTTCAAAGCAGCCTCTTCCATGCATGGGCATATGCAAAGAGAAAATTTCGCCTAATCTAAAAACGTCATCCTGAAGAGTTTCCACTCGAGTAGCAGTCGACTCCTTTTTTTTGACATCCTCCACAATTTTGATCTCAGACAATTAAAAGGACCCGAAAAGACAACCACTCCCGGCACTAATTGTCACAAAGAGAGAAAACCAGGACACAAGATCAAGAAGGCCTGAGAAAAAGAAATTTAAAGAGCTCGAAAGTTCAGCTATTCGCCATTGACGTTTATTACTTTTTGTGTGATTGGAAGTCTGAATGAGTGAATCGAAGAGAGGTTTGTTTCTTCTTCTCCATTCCATGCCACTATATAAAGAGGCCCTAATTAGGTATTGCAACGGCGTTCAGGCTTTTAGCATGCAAAATTGCAGATGTTATCGCCTATCACTGGGCACATCAACGATGAGTTTGGCGAGCATTGCTCCCCATGGAGTAAGAGATGAGTTGACTCCTTTCATGGGAGGTGAAACTCGGAGACAATCAAGCCTACGGCAACAAATATCGGTATCACTTTGGCTGGGTTCTCAGCTGGTGTGTGACTTGGTCGCTGAGTGAGTGACAGTCTTTAGAATCGAGACATCACAAAGGAAATGCTCGAGTTGGATGGACATCCACGGGTTTGTGGATTGCCAAATCGCCGTAGTCATGCTCCAATTTCAAGAATTAGGTTTGAATAAAGATTGCAAAACCTGAGACTCCTTGAAAGAAGAGGGGCAAAAAGATAGACAGACAGGGAGGCAAGCATGCACGCGTGCAATCAGGATCGGCGTGAGTTATGATTTCCCTCTTGAATGATCACTTGATCATGGCTCCTGCTATTTCGCATTTCCGATACGCATTCTGCATTTTAGTAGGAAATTTCATGATGGAGGAAGCAACTTCTGCATTGTGAAAGCTTCATCATTTCGTTTCCCCTTCTCTCACGATTCGCAGAATTGCTCGCATAAGTGTGTATTACGAGTGTCTCACACATGTATGAGAATTATTCATGTATTGTATTGTATTGGAGCGAGGAGCTGAGCCTTTTAGAAATGCAGTTGAAAAAACAACATTGCTCCTAATAAACACTTGCTGCGAGTTGAAACATTTCATTAAGGTCCTTATAACTAAAGCCAAGGTCGAGTTAGGTAAGAGGGGAAAACTAATTTGGGCCAACTCCCAATACAACCGCCCAAACCGATGACGGTCCATTGTTGTTGATATTGTTTTTCGCTGCTGGTGCCTGAGAGCATTTGACACCTGTCAAGAGTTTGGCAACCTCCCACGGCACATGTGCCCAATGGTGTTATGAAAACAACTGTTTGACCAAGACCTCCATAAGGGGTCTTGGTCTTCGATTTATTCTGACAGCGAACATAACAAGTCCAGTTAACACTGACTTTAACTTGCCACGAGCAGCAACTTTGTTTTGGGACCAACTCGTGAGATCCCATGGATGGCAGTAGGCCTACCTTTAAACTTGGTCAAGTTCTCTTCGTACACGCCCCCAGTTAAGGAGGATTTGGTTTCTTCCACGATCCTCCCGCTGGAGTCCACCACTTTCTTGGCCTTGGACCCGCTCATTCCGCCGGACACTGAGGTTGTTGAAGAAGATGCCAAATAATGTGACTCTCTATGAATGGAGGTGCTTGAAGTCGCGTATTGGCTAGCTCGATGGGGCTCGTAGTCAGGCTCGAACCCTAATCGATCTCGGTAATACACGTTGGTGGTATGTGCCATGGTTTTGGCCCAAGGATCCTCTTCTTCAGATAGCACTCACTCTCACTAATTCACAAAGGGAAGCTGTAGAACCACCCACTCACCATAACACACTCGGTGAGTTCTCCGGGCATGCACTCCACACACGAACTCGGTCCCCAATCACGGGGTGGGCTCTTTCTTCCTTAGGGTGGATCAAATGTGGAACCTTGCAGAACCCTGTCACTTGACCAAGAGAAGGGGTGCATAAAATCGTGTCCAGCTGAAGGGGCTCTGTTTGCAACAACACTTCTTTCTTTTCTCCCTGAGCAAACGACGGTCTCTTCCTCCTGCTCGTCGTCTTTCTTGGTCTTCAGGCCGTCGTCGCCGTTGTCGTCGTTGACGTCCCTCTCAGTGGGTCTTCGTCTCAGCTAACCACCGTGCCCACCACTTCAAACACTCGCATCCACGCGGGCTAACGTCAGAGGGCGCTCAACAGATCCACTACATTCGACGCTACAGATGAAATGGTCTCTTTTGATGTAGGCCTTCCAACCCTCCCAACCAAGAGGAGTAAAAATCTTGCTTGCACATGTGCTCTGGGCTTTTAACTTGAGGCTTAGCTCTGTCTTTCTCTCTCTCTCTCACACACACACTCACATATACTCTCGCACACGCAAAAACGGATACATATACGCCTCGGTGCTCGATATATGGAGGTCTGTGGTGCTCAAAGAGCGCTTCACCACACGAGAACGCCAGCTGAACTACTTCTTGCTTGCCTTTAAGCATTGCTACATACCACTTCTTTGCCTTTTTCCACTTGCACTTCTCTCCCAAGTCACTTTGAAAACCGCCAAGAAGCTCCGGTATCAAACTTGTCCGTACATTATACGGCATGTTGTAGTGCTGCATCAGAAATGCTGAAGAGGGAAGAGGGAAGTGGCTTGTGAGGAAAGAATCACCAATACATTACGAGGGGCTTGGGCTTGGGATCGGGATCGGGATCGCCCTCTTTACCACCGAAAATTCACACACGTAACAACAACTTTAGGTGGAAGAAAAGAAATGCGAAAAAGGCGTTCAAGCCTGGCTGGACGGGTACGCAAGTGAGGAGTAGATTTTCATTTCTGAGTAGCACTCACCACATACCTAGTACACTTTTGAGGGTTCATCCATTCCTCAATCATCTCATCACGGATCTGGTGATGAAAAAGAAGATGAACTCGGCCAACCCACTTCGGTTGAAATATCTTCTAGAGCATGACTGACTCCTCTCTTGCATTGGATTTTCTTATCAAGTCTGGAGTATCTACTCATGTTCAGGCTCATGGCAACAGACCTCGGCGTTATTTTCACATAATAGAACTCCACCCCCGCTTTCGAAACTAAACATTAATGTTTATTTTATCTTTTTGTCTTTCATTCAATGATCAAATTAACATAAGAAGTTGACAACCTGGGTTAGAAATCAACGCAAGTAGGACGGACGTTTTGACACAGCGATTTTCATACTATTTGAAATTTGATTTGCAAATAACGATTTCTTGGATCTTCTTATATTGGTTTTTAGGTGCAATATTGTAGAAGAAGCTACTTTCAAAGTATGCAGCTAAAAGGTTGGAAACCCTAGTTTCAAACGTGCCTCAATCACTCGATCAATTGATTCTTTCGGTACCACGATAAATCGTCATTCCTGAACAAGCCTTTTAACAAACGCCAGAAATGAGCAATACCCACAAAGGTACATTTCATTGGTTTGTTGCCTTAACCATGAGCAACAATTAGCAAAATAAGGACGATCATCGGGTTAGCTTCACTTCCTTATCCTGTTTTCGAGTACGAATTGCTATTGACTCGATTTAGTCAGATTCATAGGGATACATCTTATCTCCAGCCACAAGATCTCAAATACGCCCACATCAACGCACTCGTAATAGACCAAGTAATTCATCGAAAGAGACCATATCGAACTGGACGGATCCTCATGAATCACCTTCACCATGTAATCCAACACACATAAAGTCGGAAAATCCTCTTCAAATATTGACACTGAATTCCGTTGATCACTTGGGGGCGTCTTAGGATGTGTGGTTACACTGCTTTCACTGGAAATATTCAAGACAATCCAGTCTCGGGTTCAAATCCTCAGCCCGCTCTTCACTTTTGTTGTTATTTTTCCATCCATTCTGCCGGCTTTTTTTCGGGCTTGAATGCCGCCTGCCCGGCCAAGGCACCCACTAGCCGGGCTAGATCAATGACGTCATTTTCTCCGAAGAGCAACGCCGAGGAAGACTTCAAAACTTCCACAGGTAGTCAGTCTTTCTTCATTGAAACAGAGTGATTATCCGAACGAACTTGGACAGCGGGAGAGCGACTCAGGAAAGGTGGCTGGAGGTGAAGTTCCGTTAAATTTAAGGGAAAAAAAACCCTCCATCCAGCTACTTATGCAATGAAATG
>NC_081447.1:13079548-13088997 GCF_007210705.1 Tigriopus californicus
GACAGCGGGAGAGCGACTCAGGAAAGGTGGCTGGAGGTGAAGTTCCGTTAAATTTAAGGGAAAAAAAACCCTCCATCCAGCTACTTATGCAATGAAATGGTGATCACGCTCATCATCATCATCGAGCTGATCAAGATGGCATAGAGCACATGGCTACAAGAGGTTTGATAGCGGTAGTTGGACCAGCCCGCCACCAAAGATGAATCATGGAGGAATGTGTTCGCGCTCTCATCAGGTTGAATTTAATCGCAGCCTCATTGAATGACATTAATGCTAAATCGAAGAAGAGCATCACGACGAATTGCCGATTGAAAATCAACGTTGATGGACGAAAACAAGAGCATGGAGTGTTGTTCTAAAAATGGCATCATCTTCCAAAATAAGCATCGCCCGTACATGTGCGTACAACAAATGTGGCTGGAGCCTCTCTACCAAGATCAGATCACTAAATAAGCGGACCGAGGGTAGAATGCGTAGGCAAACTCGTTGCTCGATGCTCTCGTAAGACCAATGAGTTTGCGTGGTCCATTTGTCGCACAAGTTCGACCAAATCGAGAACCTCCAGCTAGCCAACAAGGCATCTTAAACCATTCACAACTGTTCATCATTTTTACACATTCCACTTGCAGTACGTGCACTCGCTCACAATAAACGCTTAGAGCGCATATTTTCATTGTGGATCAATCTTTATTGCTCCATCCACGAGGCTCTTTGATAGCATAGTAGCACTCTTGTCACAGCTATATTCTTGCGAAATTGCGATTTAGGCATGTTTACAACGAGGGCTTAGGGTATCGTGTCGAGGAGTTCATTTGCATGAGTCAATAACAACAAAAGTAAAACGTTGATGCTTCAATCAAATAAGTTTGTCACATGAGGTTCAGCGTCCTCGGGACGTTCCACATGATTCTTGTCTAATTGATAATGAGTTGAACAGCCTTACCTCGATTAAAGTGCGAGAGTTTCCTGGACAGCGCTAAGCCCTCTTTGTTTGAGAAAACATTTAACAAGAGCGGATTGGGGGCCACTATTGAAGCAACCCGTCGCCGTCTTTCTCTGGGTAACAATCGGGGATTTTTGCAAAAAATATTGGTGTCACTGTCACTCTTCAATTTTTTGTTGGAGAAATTAGAATCAACAGGCAAAGAGATACGTCGCCCAGTTTGCATGATCCGATTGAATCGAAACATAAGCCACAAAAGAACAATTGGGACATTTCTTGAGGACCTTAAGTCAAATGGCAAGTCACCCAGTTGAGTCAAAGCGTTATCATGGGGATCATGGGTTATCAACTATTATTGATTATCTTGATCTACTCAAATCTTCAAGAGTAGATAAAACAGGTCAAATAAGTGCCGACTAGTAAGAGAGGGTCCGAGGAGTTCCTTATAACGTCTCTTTATTTTTCAAATTCGTTCTATGAGAAGCTGTAAAGCGAGGGCAGGGAGGGCATCTACAAGTGTTAATGGAGTTGTTTTGCTTTTGGGCCCAACTTTTGTTTCACTTAATGGGTGTGTTTATACACAATTCGTATTTGGCTTGGATTTGAAGTACAAGTAAATGTTAATGAGCACTTACGTAGCTTTAAGCTTCAACATTGGTTTTGTTCTCCTTTCGAAGGTATAATTTTATGGGATCTCCTCCTTCCAAGTGTTTATATAGATGGCGTGCTTACAGCACGACAGAAAGCCGAAACTATTACAGAGACCTCTAGGGTGAGAAAAAAACTCAATTATTCTGCCAACCAAATAAGAGACCTGAAATTTGGTCCATGTGTAACGGATATTTCATTTTTAAAACCTTTTACCCTGCATCTACGTAAGCCACAACAGTTCCTTAGACCAAATATAGAACATGTCTTTGAAATTACCCTCCTTTCTTAGAGACTCGACTCTTGAGGCAATTGACTCTGACAATCAGGTCGTTTAAAACAAAACTTTAACCATGAGGCTTGAGAGCCAAGACAAGCCGTCTCGGGTCAGTGAAAACGCCTTACCTCTTTCATAAATGGAGTCACTAAACGCAGCAAGTTCGCAATAGAGATCTTTGGTCCCGATTCTGTGGGCACTTTTCACCAATTCACTTTCTTCATGGTGCGACATTCTTGCATCCCATTCATGACTTGGTGCGACTCGCCGACATTCTCTAAAACTGTTTCAAGCTCCTGACGTCGAAATATTTCACGGATCACAAATCGAGAGGAAATTCAAATTCAGCTTAACATTTCCTGTACAATGTCGTGTCAATGGAGTGAGGGCCCAGAGTCCTGAGATCGCATAATTCGGTTCTGATCATCATATTCACAATTCAAGGCCTCTCCAAAAGAGTTCTACTCTCACAAGTCACAAGCAGCCTTCACCGGCGCTATAAATAACACGGTGTGACAGCTCTGATCCGATGTGTGTCATGGATTTCACCTGTTCATTCCAGTTGTAACTCTCCGAATCCAAATTAATAGTGATCCATTTGCAAAAGACACTCAGGACATTACCGTGGACACTAAGGCCACAGGAAAACCAACTATCGAAGGTTTCGACCACACGTAACTTGACATGAATATGAAAGAGTGGAGACTACCACTAATGACAACCAGCCATGACATTTTGTGGTAATCTCAGAACACAGTTAGTGCCGAGAGAGAGGACTTTCGGAAAGCCCTTATCATGAGGGATAGCCATGCACAATATTGACATACACACACATTCAAAATAGAAACGACAGCTGGGGTTTTTCACCATGATTGTTCTAGCCCAAATGATGTACTGACATAGAGAAATTTTGACAACTGACCCTGTAAAGAAGCCCTTCAAATGGACCCTCAACAGGGTTGGACAGGAAAAAGAAGCTCGAAAATCCTCAGTGCGTTCACGCACGATTACAAGGGATCACAAAGAGACTCTCGAGCAGAGAAGTGTTCCGAGTTTCCAGTGTCATGAAAGACTGGCTCTCATGTGGATTTTTTTACGACCGTGATCAGTGCTGCTGGATTGGATCGTTTTGTTGCTGTTTTTCCTTGACAGAGAGCTCAACTTCCAACTTCCAAAGGCCCGATTAGCTCCCACAGCCAGTCCAGCCCTGGCTTGGGTTTGGCAACAAACAGTCAACACTAGTGAGTTCCAAGAGATCTCGAAGAGTGAAGGACGAAAAAGGTATTTGTGTTCCATTAGCTGATGAAAATAAAGGGAATTGTGTCCCATTTACACGTACCTACGGGACGCCTTTGCCAGCTTTTATGAATGAAGAGAGCCTGTTCTCAAGTGGAAACTGTCGATGAATAGAAGCCAAATCGTCAACGAATCCAAATTCAAGCGGTATGGCCATGAAAATTGCATGATAAGCATACAAATCAACACATTTGATAGACTGGAAACATGAGACGCGAGAGGCAATCAGTGTTTTGACTACTCTGACCGACTCCAGCCACACAATCATTTGCTAATTGCCGTTCCCAAAACTTTTTTCCTCCTCTCATTGGGAAACACGCCCTATCAGTGAACTATGAAACAACTTACAAAAAACGCAGGACTTTGGTCATACCAACGCTATTTGTCTTGATTGTGCGGCCAAGTTCATGGACAATCCTCCAAGGGAACAAAAGTTGGGTCATTTTGACTTACCTCTAAGGGCATGCAGGAGACACTCAAAAGACATTGAGCGCAATGGGGATACACACCGGTTCAAAGCCGGCAACGATTGAGTGCGACCAAATCCTAGACCGGCAAAGTACAGCTGAGAGGCCGCCGAGAACTCGTGAGCATAATTTAAGAGTCTGCGGTTGACATACACCAAACTACCCACTTGTCTCGGATATCCATAGGGTTGTCGAATGACCTGGTTGATGTACCTCGTGGACACAGACCTCGAGAGGTGATGCTCTTCCTCGTACTCGCGAACACGGGACAACACATTATTACCCATTTGGCAACCATATCACAACTCACTTTCGACAGTGACAGATGGTTGGTTGGTTGGTTGGTTGGTTGGCTGGTTGGTTGGCTGAGTGGTTGGCCAGCCAGTAATCACTTTGAGACAACTTGACAACTTCTAGCACAACCAGAGACTGAGTGAGAACAATTTAGAAACCGTGATCGAAAAAAGAGGAACTCTCCCAGAAAGTTCGACACTGATTAGTTCAAAGAGCTCAGGCCCACGGTTTTTCTGCAGTTTCATCCTTGAGGCAGATTCCCGGACAAAACTGGCTTATCGAGACAACAACTCATCTGGTACTTCCAGACAATAATTGAAAGTTAGTAAAGCGGCAATTATTGTTGTTCACTATCAATTGGCTCATCGTACACCAATAACCACAGCATACAATCAAAGCCATGGCAATACATAAATAGGATTGAACACGAGTGAAATTGGATCAAGGCCATGAAACATGCACCGGGATTATGGGAAGAATTGGAAATACTCTTTTAGTATCCAAAGGAACAACTTTGACACTAATGCCGAAAGCACAGGGTTCCCATTGGTCAAAACAACCTCCCAAGCATTTAAGTCAAGAAAACATTGGATGTTCATCCATATTTGGGTTCGGCATTTCATAAATACAAGAAGAGATAATAACACACTTCGACACTTAAGTCAGTGTCAGTTACTCGGAACAATTAATATCCGCCCTCATGACAAGTAATCAAAGATTCCGAGGGAACCCTGGCTCGTTTGTCAGACTTTCTTCTCCTTCTGTGTTCCTTTGCTCCACCGAGAGCCAAGACAGAGGGACCGAGTGCATGGATCAAGGTCATTCCAGGGCCTTTTCGGACCCAAGAAGCCTACATCAGCTGTTTTGGACGGGGAGGTCCATGCTTTCACTTGGAATATCGGCTTATGAAGGATGCTCGAGTGTTAATAAGAAAAACACTTGTCCTACATGATTGGTCATTAGTGACACAAGTGTCAAAAGTAATTATATATGAAAGAACAAGGCACAAAAATTACTGAAATACCCTTTTTCGAACGTAACATGAAACCGCTTGTCACGCAACCTCAGGTTATAAGATCAGTTGAACACGTACCTGAAAATAGACACAGAAGAAAACGTTTAGATCGCAATAAATGAAGACTCGAAAAAAGTACTGCTCAAACTAGCGATATTGATCCAATTGACTTCCTGCTTAGTTGACAAGTTCGCTCTCGAATTTCCACAAAGAGCAAAATGGAAGTGTTTCAAATTTAAGTGTCCTATTAACAAATTGGCATGCTATGATTTCATGGAGTTGGGAGGACAGATAACGCGCTCAAGGACAGCTGCAATTGAGAAATTGGATCAATACAGCACCGTGCAAATCTGAGTCTAATGCAACAGGTAAATGGGATGGAGCTCCACCCTTATAATGCCCTCATAACATAGATTAACATTTTGGTGTAACATTGTACCTGTAAAACACAAGCCGATTCCAGCGCGTTTGAATTCATCTGGCACTTCATCACATTCACGAGGTTTCACTTTTTGCGAAGGCATCACGTAGAGCCAAGCATTCTTTTGGTTGCTTTTAGTATTATTGTTAGTTGTTGTCCTGTGCGGGTCAATGAGAATGGGAGTGGGCGTTTCAGGGAGTTGCGATAGCCCAAGTTCACAAATCCTGTTGTTATTTTTGGGCACAGGACTGAGAGAACCACTCGAAGTTGAACTTGCCTCCGTTGAATTACTCACAGAATAATAGTCTGACAAGAATAACATATGTTGATTTTTGACATTTAGGAACTCGGCACACTCAATCTTTCAAGACTCTGGTCATGCATATCCAATGAAAGAATTCATGGTTTTAAATGATAAGCGAGTTACTTTTCTTATTTTGTTCTACTAGGGTCGGAGGGCTGAGCCTCGCCTGTATGACCGTAACAGAACCATTCTCTGTCCGTAGGTGTGGTTAGCGTCTAAAGAATTTCCTGAGAAAGGTCGGTGAGCATAATCGAATCGGAGACCTCTCTCAGGTTAGGAAATTGCACTAATCATTGGACCATGCATCTTGCGTTAGTTCCCAATTTTTTAAAAAACCGGAGCTTCGCATTGAAAGCCATTTCAAAGATGGTTCCATTGACAAGAAATGAAAAACGCATAAACGCATCTCGTTGGTTTTTTTAACGTGAAAAACTAGCCGGCATATCGTCTTAATAAGTTCATCAAAGCCATCATATCTGTCTCATAAAAAGGTCTCACTTACTTTGAAATTGATAGTAATTTTTTTTTCTCAAATTGAAATTGGTTTTGGAAAATGACTGGCCACTTAGGAGGAAAAGATGCTTCTTGAACGCTTGCCATGTTCTTCAGTCCAAACAACGTGGAGTTCCTCAGGGCGTCATTGCGCTTCTCTTCAACAAATTTCGGATTCAAGTTTCAATGTCATTAGCAATTTTCAATGACGCCAAGGATCTTGTTTGGTTGAAAAATATGAGAGCAATGCGGTTATGCGAGTTTCGATAGGACAAAGAAATTAGAATAGTCGGTTCCTCACTCTCTTAATGTCAAAAAGCATGAAATAACCTGGCAAGATCGCGGTTGGATCTGGACTCGAACTGCATTCGATCAAGGGTGACCGATCACGCGGATGCAAGCCCAAAGCCACTCGATGGAATTGACAACCCGAATGTGGTGGAAAATAGTAATCCTCGTAAGACATGATTTTCTTTTTTTGGTATAGGTCTTTGGTATTGTTTTTGATATGTTGTGTCACTTTCTTAAACGTCCATTCTGAAATGTGTCACTTCGCTGATGCAATCTGGAGACTTCCGATAGTAAATCGCAAAAAAACTTCAGGGCGTCAACGCTCTACAGTTGAAACAAGACTTTATGGCTTACATATGTAAATATCCCCTGAGCTACCTCCGATTATAACATTCAAACACCACTAAAGGCATTTTGAAAACTTGAAAGTGTTTTATAACTGTTGATTGGAAATCCGACTCAAAACACATGACCTTAAACGAGTCCAAGCAAAACGTACCGGAGTCAATTGCAAGTGACAAAAGTCAAATCATAAATACCAGGGCGGGGAAATCTTTGAGGTCGAGCACAAAAAGTGCAGGCAAATCAGAATAGAACCAGAAAATATGACGCAAGGCGACAAAAAAGAGGCGATGAAAATCACAATAGTAGTTTTCCACTTCAACAAGCATCAACAGGCAGGGCGACTTTATGTGTACTGAGCAACGCCAAAACGCCCGACTACTTGTCGAGGTATTTAAGTTCGATAACAATTGGTACTCTTGCTTTGGCTTGTGTTCTAATCAGAGGTCCATGCATGACGTCTATTTAATAAGGTACAATACGCACACATTGCCATTCAAGCAAACAGGCTGGTATTCAAATTTCAATACGTAAACTTTTAACACTCTTAATCTGATGGGAAATGCTTCATTGATAACAAAGGACTATTTGATGCCCCTCTCCGAAAATAGCATGAAAAACTCCAAATAATCGAACCCTAACATCTACTTCAGTTATTGGTTCAGCCCATGATTGAAAGCATAAAATTCAGGCTCGAAGTGGATTTTACAGAATGCGCAAATCCAAGTACCAGAAATATTCCAGTGAGTGGCTAATGGTTTGGAAAATCCGCCAGAGATATGATTGGTTTTGAGAGAAAAATCTCTGAGGTTGGCCTTCCGTCATCGTTCTAGATATGCGAACATTTTCCCATATCAAACCTGACCTTCACCATCTAGCGAAGGGATTTACAATTCGAAATAGACAAGCTGTTACGCAATTCTATCCTCCGGTATGCGCCTTTTTCAGTGACACATTTCAAAGCACCTCGTAAAGAGTTAGGGCTAACCCATCATCACTGCACAAATCGTTCCAAGTCAAGATCCCTTTGCACACAATGATCGCTAACGATCATCCTCACAATAAAAGCAACAAATGACACTGAGCACATCCTCCAAGAAAACCAGTAGCAGCACTGTGGCATAGAAACCTTGTTTTGGTATTTACTTGATTTTTTGAGGCGGACACAACCCAACTAGGAGGAGGAGGACGAGCAGGAGGAGTGTGCTCCATCCAACAACACCGGAAATTGTCCGATCCTTCCTAAACCCGGTGAAGCTCTCCTCTTGTGCTCCTGAACCAACGAGGATCTAAACCTGAGCTCGTGGTGTTGTTGAGTAGATCTCCCGAATGCAGTGAAGCCAAACAAGCCAAACCGAGAGAACGAGTCCGTTGTCAGCTTTCGGTGTCCTTAGGTGTTCTCCATCCACCAACGATGACTGTTGAGCGTTAGCGCAACATGTGGAGCGAAGCTTCGCCCTTAACACTAGGATAAATTAGACACAACACACAGGTGTGAGGGAGCTTTCCTTTCTCCGACAAGCTCTTTGGGATCCACTCTTATTCTGCTCCGATGTCGTGAATCACTGGATGTCGAGAAATTGTGGAAGCTTTCAAAGCGTCATTTTTTCCCTCCCGTTCTTCTTCACTTTGCTCGAGATCCTCTTCTGTCGTTTCTGAACGCGATTGATGTGACTGAAGAGGCGCGGGGAAACAGTCCGTGGATAGTGAGTGCTGAATGGATCGAGTACGGAGTGTTATCAGTACATTCTAATCCTCCACTGGCATTGGCACACCATCTACTCTGCCACACAGACACTAATTCGTTCCGTTCTCTGGAAGAGCCACACACAAGCTCGTATACTATACCTTCCCCTGTCTGTCTGTCAGTGAATGTGTGAGTATGTGAGGGAACTACTACCGTACGTACAGAAGAGGTCGTACATTGTACTTGAAACGATCTGATAAAATTAAGAGGGCAATGATGTAGTAGTATAATGTCACAATTGTCAACAACTCTGATAGTTATCCTCTTTCCACTTTTCTTTAATAGAATTGTCTTGGCGCAAACTGCAAATTCTATTCATACGAAATGGAATCAGAAATGTTTCAAATTCGACTTCCCACGACTTCGACAAAACTGTATCGGTGAATGGGTCCGAAGGAATCATGGGGAGTGGGGAGAAATCCCGTTGAACGTGCCTCCTCATGGCGAATAATCACACCTCTTTCCACCTAATGATTGATATGACGGCAACTGGGCCCAAAATTAGATGAAGTGAGAGAAAATGCTCAACAATTATCTTTGCTCCACCCAAACCGTAGGCAGTCAAGCCGACACTCAGTACAATGGTTCCTCTTTCCAACCACGACGAAAGGATGACAAATACAAAATCGAATCAGAGCCTGAATGTTGAGTTAGTAGACATAGTAACTGTGCTTTAGATTGCAAAATCTTCTTTCAGGCGACAAAAGGTGTTGAAAGTTGAACACAATGGCCCATGCAAAAATAGTCCAATCAACCGTTCAAGACGGGACCCTGAATGAATGTCTTCTTCACGGGAGCAAGCAAAGCAGGCAAACAAGCATATGGCACAATTTCATTCAAACCCAAGAAGTCCAGCACTACACAACTCGTTGAACACTCTCATGACCTTGATCATTTTCATCATCACACGGC
>NC_081447.1:13089033-13089396 GCF_007210705.1 Tigriopus californicus
ATGTCACAATTGTCAACAACTCTGATAGTTATCCTCTTTCCACTTTTCTTTAATAGAATTGTCTTGGCGCAAACTGCAAATTCTATTCATACGAACGTTTCGTCTCATCCAGAGACCATAAGAGAGGGTTTGTTTTCCACAGCACGAAGGTCCCCTTCTGGAGTGCTCGGAACAGCGATTAGATATCCCAATTGGAGTACACTTTATGTCCAAGCATATCCCATTGACAAACTGCCCTAGATTGTCACGTGGTGACGAATAATTAGCAATGCTCTTACAATCAAAGAAATCCTACTCTTGGCTAATCGTCGCAGGAAACACTTTCATTTTTCTTTATAAACCTGAATCCAGAGGAGGGAAAAT
>NC_081447.1:13089438-13089653 GCF_007210705.1 Tigriopus californicus
CATCTACTTCAGTTATTGGTTCAGCCCATGATTGAAAGCATAAAATTCAGGCTCGAAGTGGATTTTACAGCAAATCCAAGTACCAGAAATATTCCAGTGAGTGGCTAATGGTTTGGAAAATCCGCCAGAGATATGATTGGTTTTGAGAGAAAAATCTCTGAGGTTGGCCTTCCGTCATCGTTCTAGATATGCGAACATTTTCCCATATCAAACCT
>NC_081447.1:13090577-13102495 GCF_007210705.1 Tigriopus californicus
CTTAATTACTTAATTATGGCCAATCACAAAGGTGAAAAATAAATAAATCGAGCTTTGATAACAGTGCTGATCATTAACAACCCTCTTTATCTGTAACAGATGACAAATGGAATAGCCAATGATGAAGTATATAGTGTTGACAAGAAATTGTTTCCACTATTGTCTTGTGGATTCTATTTTTGCCTCAGTTATCGGCACAATAAATCTTCAAATAAAGGAAGAGACGGACTGCCGTCATAAGAATTCCGACCTCGCTATCGCAAAAGTCTCTTGAAGACACCTTCAAAACGAGAGCAATGGCTCCATTGGTTGGTTTGAAGTAGGCTATACAGCACACCAATGCACATGGCAACTTCAGTTACGTTCTTGGGTCATGACACCGTAAGAGGTCGGTGGGAAAACTCCAGTTCAACAACATTTCCGGCACATCTAGTCACACAAATTTGGAATCTCGTCCAGCGACAGGTTTTTCTTGGTGGGTATCATAGAAAACGAAGTTGTATATAGAAGTTTCCTTGCGCCAGTGACAATAAATACGTTCGTTGCATAGAACAAAGAATTCGTTTAACTTGTATACAATTAGTCAAAACTAGAGATGGGAGAAATATGCAATGTAAAACTTTTCCCCAAATATGACGATAAAATGAGCAAAAATTCTTTACAATAAATATGGACCGAAATGGCAAAAATGTGCATTTCGTTTTGCAGATTTTTCTAGCTTCATTTTCGATAATTCTTTTCAGATCTTTGTAACACCTATTGTTACACATAAATAGTAGTAATCTTCAAAGAGTATGCCGCAGAAGCAATGGTTTTGAGGGATTTCAGTTCTTCCATTATTTTCCTAATGCTAGTGGTAAAACAATTGTCATAGGCAGTTTAAGTAATCTCAGGCAACTGGGACTAGTTTGGGTTTTTTGCTTTTTTTAGCACTGCCATGGCCTAAATTTTGAATGCCATAGTTTTTTTTAATCAAAACATAGGTACCTTAGTTTATATTTAATTTAAAAAAAACAATTACTTACCCACAAGCCTGCATTTCAAGTTCGAAGTTGCTAATTCAACAGACCTTATTGTATCTGACTCTTCTTATCCATGGACTTACCAGGGCTGGAGAGGAAAGCTTTTGAAACCTTGTTAGAAAACAGTGATTGGGTATTTGATTGGGAAAGAAAAGTTAACTATGCACCCCCCCAGCTGACATGCATCTAATTAGGAGGTAGCACATTGCTAGAACATCTTCTAGCAAGGTTTTGAAGAGCTTTCTCCTTTAGGCCTTGCAGCTTCCATGTCCTATTTCAAGCAGCACAACTTAACTTAGGGTAATCAGGTCTGTCAATTTAGCGGATTGAAGTACTTGAAGCACAATTTTTACGCCAAGTTAAATCTACTTTTTGTGCGCCACACTTTAACTTTTTCAAATGTATGGAAAATAATTTTTAGTTGGAAAAGCACATTGTAAACCATTTTGTTGCTTTTGAATCTTCGATTTTGCAACTCAGTTTTTGAAACCTTAAAAACAAATTTTGTTTTATAATGTGACTTGCACTTTTAAGTTCCTCTTATGTATTGAAAAGTATGCCCATGACTTTCCTAGAACAGGTGCTTCTTAGTTGATTCAATGTGCGCTGTCCCCAAAAACATTCAAAATATGCTAAGAAAATTGCTAAATTGGGAAATATGCAAAAATATACCTTTTAGCCAAATATTGCGCTAAAAATGCAAAATGTGCTATGGCATTTTCCCCCGTCTCTAGTCATAACAATAACACATTTCACAACCCAATGAGCAATTGATCGTGGATTGAGAGCCCTTCAAAAGCAAGTTGTTGCGGCTAATTTTTTTTCTACCACGCATAATGCTATGGCGAAAATTAGAAAGCTGCAAACCCAAAATAATGTTTTCTATCTAAGTTCTAGTATCCTAGTCCATACCATCCTCTGGTTTTGCTTCTATGGCAAATCTGCTTAAGGGAAATATTGACATGGAATAATCTGATGCTTTCAACTATATGTATTCACCTATGTCTTAATTGAGTCACACTTGCTTTATTCAAGCAAAGTGAAATGCTTAGCGAATCCATGAACCACTGGAAAATGGACGGAGTTGCTAGCTAGGGTCTAGAATTGAAATTTGGAAAACTAGTGAACGAACTGCATTTTCCTTAGGACCACAAGTCACTACATTTATGTATTTCAATTTCAAAATTGATCAGAGAAATGCCCTCTCATAGTGCAGCACATAACAAGGCACAAAAGGAATGAACCGGCCCTCTTCTTATAATCAATTACCAGAAGAGGACAAGAACATTACTTCTGTCGAAGGTCTTTCCTCTTTCGTCAGTCAAGACTGACTCTCAAATTTCATCCCGCTCAAATTTTATTTAAGCTCAATCACCTCCACAGGAAACACCGTGTTACCAATCAAAAGCGAGTTTCCATACCCACAATTCGGCATTGCTTGTTTCGATTGCCTTGACATCTCTTAGACTGACGCCCTCTGGTCCCCAAGAAAACGAAACTCCCTCCACCGAATTTTGGCCATAAACCCCAGCTCTTGTATGTTAACAAATAAATCTCATTTAGAGATATGTGGTCTGGTCGTTATCCCTAAGTCAAAAGTGTAAGGAACATCAAATCAGCTGAAAAATGTAAGGCTCGATCGTAACAACAAAATATTGTATACAGATTTTCTTATTCTACAATGTGATACCGGTGACGGTCCAAGCTTAGGGGCAAATTCTGAAATTTAGACTGCTCTGACGAGGGTTCGAATCCTGGACTGGGGGACTGTTTTCCATCTTTTTTCGGACCTTTTGTTAAAATGCCAATACATAAGTATAAATATTTGTAATATCCTTGCAACCGAGCTGCCTCAGACTTGCGCCGCAGCCTAGGTGCCCCAGGCCCTTGCAACCGAAAGGTAAGGTTAGGTTAGGCAGTAAAAACCGATCCTCTCCTAAAGGAATTATAATTAATTAAGTTCTCAAAGGATCAGAAGTATTTTTTAGGCGTGTTTTCGTGCATCTTATTTCTGATTTCCACTGATATGATAGGTTCAATCTAAAATGGGATTTCCGGAATTAATGCGCCCCTACTAATCATTCTTGTATGCAGATTTTATCGCCCATTTTACTCTTTTGCAAATTCAAGTGCAATTACATGCTTAGCAAATGAGCTTGATTTGATCAAACCGCAGAGACGATGTTATAAAACTTTTTGTCAACTTTTCCCATGCATGGTCTCCTAAAATCGCTTGAAGAACGCCATGCTCATCTGGCGGATCTGCCTTCAATTCAGTTTTTATCACCCTCATAAATAGCTATAGATTCATTTCCGACCGATCTTAATTGTTATCCTAAACAAAGAGCATCCGGAGAAGAAACCATCAAAGAAATTTGGTTGGTTAGAGTTGAAGTTGGCCATGTCCAATTCGAAATTGCTCGTGGAATCACAACCACCCACCGTTGGTGTCAAAGGTGACCAACCATAATCGTATGACTTTGATACGCTCCATTCTTTTCCTTGGAAGCAACACGAGATGACTTGTGATCCCCTTGGCTTTTTGAAAAAAGTTTGAGCTAATCACATCATCTCCATGAAATCACGTGCACCCAGGAGCAAATACCTTTGAGGTGAATTATGATACTTTGAGGAGGCATAAGAATCACTGTTTGCAATTAATCGGCAAAATGAGGATCAAAGAGATCTTCAGCCATTAGCTTGACTTAAAATTAGCCTCGGTCCGATGGAATTTTTACGGAAAAAGGTCTGCAGAAAGAATCAATAATCTTTTAAGATTGGCCATATGACATTTTCCCAACAGTGTTCACTTTGCAGGGGTTGGAAAAGTTCACGGTGGATGGTGCATGCAAAACTTTTGTGACATCTTATCTCACGTTGAGATCAAGCAAAATACTCCATTTCCTCCCGAGTTTTCCAGGGGAAAAGTACTGTTCTTAGACTCTTTGAAGTGATTGTGGGTCAATTACTTTTTTGTTCTGAATTTAAATCACATCACTTGTCTGAATTGCACGGAGGCGTCGTTGTTGGGAGGACTTCATTTCGGGTTTCGAGAAATAGGACGATGAAATGAGCACATCAATCAATGAGCACCTCACAAAAACAAATCTTGAGTCTCAACCATCAACAAAGTCAAGGCGTTGATTATTGGGGGGTCCATTTTTCAGAGTAATGTGTTTGTACCTCACAGAATGTCTGACAGATAGCTCAATCAGTTTACCAACTGCGCTGGTTTTTGTTGGTCATATTGTTCTTCGCAAGAGTAATATTTTTGAAATGAAGAAAATAACACGCAAGTTATCACTAGATCGCAGAAAAAGCGCTTTGAGTTTGACCGAACTATACCATGAACATATTATATCTTGGGCAACGTATGTTAGAATTGTGGGTGCTTTATGTTATTGTCTACCCTTTTAACGTTCCAACTCGTTCTATGAACAGTTTGGAAAGACCTTCGCTCTTCTTTTCAAACGAGTGAAGTCAGGATTTCTAAAACCCAAATTAAAAAAGCCGCATTCATTGAAAAAATGCTCATTTCTCAACCAACCCGAAACAGTGCCTCCAAAGTCTAGCTTGAAAGCATTCTCAAAGCAAGGAAAAACTCCGTTAGTTGGAACAAATGAGCACAAAACGTAAATTCATTGACAAAAAAATGTGTAACTTTCATTCATTTAAAAAACACTCGACAGGCACGGAATTAAGAAGTTTCGACTCAGATTTTTAGATCGTAACAATGTATCGCTTGTTGATTGAATGACCTTTCATGGATTAATATGTAGAATTTGACTTTTGGTTGTGCCAACTTGGCCTTATAACTTGATCTGCACTGTTTATTACGCCTATTAAAGCATTCAAGCGCCAAACTATGTTATGGCCTAACTTCAACATCATTTTGTGACTATCCAAGGTAAGAGTGATTTTATTTCAACCATCAACGCATCTCAAGACTATGGGCTCAATACATTGACCAACATTCTTGTCGACACTAGGGGCATGTATCCATAGAAATGGATCAATTTGTTGAGGCACTCTGCGCGTCGTCGATAGTGGCTACCTTTGGTTGATATTGACGTACCTTTGTCACACTTGATAGAAGTGACTTCAATCTTCTTGGAAATTTCACAGGCGCCATTACCATGAAGTCCGCAATGAACCCGGTCATAAAATGTCATCGCAATTCAAATATCGGTCGACATCATCTCGAATCTTTTGTGGCATATGAGTACAAAACTAAAAAAAATAAGGTTGTAATTAATGACTTAACGACGGGTTTAAAATGCTTGCTAGACTAGGTTCTCTCACGTAGGCGTAGTATTGATGGATGGATGAAAGATGCACTCTTTAGAGATAAAACAATGTCCTTGTCTCCGCCATGATTGTACTGGTATAAACCATTGGCCCCGAGCCCTGTTGTTCGTGGAGAGATCCCAACCAAATTGGTCTTTGTGTTCCCTCCATATCCCAAGTATGATTCACATGTCCAATGTGAAAACTTGGGTGCAAGCGTCGAGCTATTATTTTTCAACATTGATCTCACCAGAATCCTCGATCCAAGATTAATGAATTTGAAACTTTAGCGTCATCATCCATCAAAAATATTGTTTCGGTGTTGATTATGTCAAATGGGAGAAATCGATTGTTCAGGGAGTTCTCCTCAGCCCCAAGAATATGGACAGAGAAATACGTTTTTGGGCAATTGGAGATCCTTTGGCAAGATGGCATTCACATTTAACATCACAGTTAAAAACTAATGACGAATTTATGATTTCGAACTATTTTATCAATCTGTTCAAGAAGATGAGGAGATCAAGCATCAAGTTTATTGTCTGGTATGTCATGAGTAGGGCCGGCCAAAACTTGCAGATAAATATAGTATTTATTGACACCAAATTTGCATGAAAATTCAACCGAATTTGCACAAACATTTGCAAATAAACTTTCCAAAACATAGGCATCAACTTGTTCTGGTGGTCTGTAAGGGCTAGTTTTGCCTTCCATATCAGACAACATGTTGATAAACAGGAAATTTATATCATTATGTCTTCCAGCACCTGGATTTAAAGGTGCTCTCCTAGGTAGCAGGTTCTTGCCTTGTCCATGGTGCCTCCTGCCCTGATCAGTAGGGCTCGAAAATAAAATAATTCTTTTTGAGTGCCAAATAATCAAAAACCTTTTTTTTTGAAAGCACGGAATAACTTTTTCCACAAGAAAAACAATTCTCTAGCGCAAAGAAATAAACCTGTTTAAAAGGAATATTGGAGATTGTGATCAAGACATAAAAGGCAGAGAAAAGCAAGGAATCAAGAACTTCCAGCATCATTCCAATGCTTATCATCACATTCTGTAAGTTTCCGTATCTTGAAGCTGAATCGTAAACGAGTTTACTGAATTTGCATATCTGCACAATGACAGGGCGAAAAAATGTATTGAAAAATGTTTGCTCTTTTGGAAAAGCGAATCATATTTTTACTTTTTTGGAGTTTTATGTGATTTTCAGAGGAATTATTTGGAGGATGTAAGTACGTGATCTACCACACTTGTGATGGTCAAATTAAGTTCCCACTTCTTACCATTTTGGGATACAGTATAAATACACTTTTACAAAAGGCAGTCAGTACGAGTCATGATCCGTATTAAAAGGTTCTCTGTCTTTGCGTGTAAATTAGGGTCTACAATTTGTTTGGAAAAAAGTAGGGTATACAGTCAAATCGAGGACCACTTAAATACAATTAAAAATGTTGCCTACCCATGCACCATATATTCTTTCTATCTTACGAGGCATAGTGGCTCTAGTGGTTAGAGCAGTGTCCTAACATGAGGGTTGTCCCCGGTTCGATTCTCCTCCCGACCTTTCCCAACGAAAGTTTTAGACGCTAAGCCACATTCACAGACGAAAATCACCCTGTTACTGGACATGGACACTACCAATCGGAAATAAGCGACGGAAGTGATGGCTAGCTTTGCTGGCCGGGGTCAGGTTCATGCCTCAACCATAGTATCCCAATACAATAATCTCTCCATTAGTACATTTTAAACATACATTTTAAAAGGGACAGTCTCACCTAATTCCCCTTCCTTCAAAAAAATAGTTCAAATGCTCTTTGGAACTCTTCCATTTTCATGAAATAAGTGCATTTTCCTTTTTGTAGTACATTCGGGAAAATATGAATACCTACAAATTCTGCTAAACGTTCCAGAATGAAACTCGCCAAGGTCATGGCAACCAACAAATATTGTCCATTGGCAAATATTTCACTTCCTCAGTAGCAGTACTCTACAACTTAATTGAGGAGGTCAATTTTTTCAAAAGATCCCCATGAGGAACTTATTCCAATGTTTTGTTCCAATTTTGACGTGAGAAAACACTTATCATGGCACCAACGACTGATGAAGAATGCCACAAATGACCCAGAAAAAATTGAACTCATCAAATTTTGTTCTATTTCGGCAAGACAAAGTCTAAAACCGAATTCTCATGCAAACTCTTTGCAATAGACCCATCACGATTTCATGGACACTTATAACCTACCTTTTGCGTAAGTTTTGCATTGGAAGAGATTTCCATAACCGTCCCTCAATGGAATCCTGAGGTAAGACTAAATCGAGATTAAAAAGACTCTGACATAAGGTCCAAGTCTTTTTATTGTCTTAATCTTGACTGTATATATGTATGTATTTTTAATTCTCAAACATAAGATCAGTTATAAAAAGAATATGTCCATTATACTAAAGCAAAAGCAAGTTGCAAGAAACGGGCAAAGACAACGAAAAACAAATAGTAATAATGATATAGAAAAGGCAAGAACCAGAACCATGCCGGCTTTCGTGCCCTGGTCAGGCGGTTTTCAAGTATTTCTCGAACGAAAATAGACTTGATGCGTTTTGCACGTCACGTGGCAATTCATTCCAATGTTTGACAAACGGTTGTAATGAAGAGTTTTACAGCTAGCCGCGTGAGCGGACAATTCCATTTTTAAGGCACTTCTCTACTTCAAGAATTATATGTCGTTGCTTTAGTTAAAATGGCTGCATCGCCTTATTTTGAACAATCATATGTTTAGAGTTTCTTGTTTCCAATTTTTAGTGCATAGGGTCAGAGGTTGAGCCTCGCCTGGCCAGTGAAGGCAGCAATCGCATCGTCCAGTGTTCCCAAAGTGAGTCTCAAAGGCCGTATCACCTTGGTTCTCCTTCAGGGTGGGCAAATTTTTAGAATTAGCGTGATTTTTAAATGGACACTGACAAGTGGACAAAAGTGGACAAAAGTGGACAAAAGTGGTCAGAACGTGCCCAAAAGTAAGTACAAATTGTCCAAAAGGGGGTTGACAAGCAATCGCTTTTGAACCCAAAATCATGTTATTTCTTTTACCTAATCTAGATGTTGACCAGCAATAAAGAATCAGTAATCAATAAAATCTAAGCTTCCTTAATAATACAATAAATATGAAAGTAACAATTAGCTTTTTCAATAACGGTTTTAATTTCCAACTAAACACAAAAATGTTTTTTTTTTTTGAGATCTCAATTCGTTATTCTGAGCAACAACACAGAATTTATAAAGTCAAAACGAATATCAATAATATATTTTGAATGTTTTTAAGTCAAATCCAAACTAAAATCAGTGCATTTGGTGTGTGGGTAATTTTAACTAAGATTAAGTCTTAAATTTGAATAAGACTTAGCAGTTGTAAATCAAATATCCAATAATACTTTTTTATTTGTAATACATAATACATTTTGTAAGGAGTACATGAATGCACACTTTTATTATAGATCTAAAAAATAAGACATATGTTTCTTTAAAAAAACAAAGTGATTCTCTCATTTCCTGACATCAAACGCATCTTTAAAAGGTTAAAAAATATGCCTAACAATGTCTCAAATAACTTAAGTAATGGAATAAAAACCATAAATATAGGAAATTATGTCATTATTAAATTTTTAGCAATTGGAAAGATGTTCAATTCTAGTATACTAGCGCTTTTTTAAGAAGAAATCCCAACCTACTGGTGATTTCAAACCAAAAATATTGTTGCAAAAAAGTAATAATTTGAGTAAATGAAGTTATCTAACCAGAATATAATGTTTTGCTATTCCAGTTTTTGAATGCTTTGCACCAGTTGTATTCGACTAGAGGGGACTTTGCTCCCTGCTTGCTTTCTAATCTAAGGTAAGAAAAAAGATTTAAGAACCTGTCTTTCAAATATTCTTTTTTTGGGTGTGTTAGAGGTATATGGCAAGGTTTTTAAAGACTTATTTTGCTCTTGGAACCATCAATGAAATTTTTTGAATTAAGACTAAGTTCATGTAGATTTTCTTTAGATTGTAGTTTTAAAGGTTCGTATTTTTGGACTTTTTGGACACTTTTGTCCACTTTTGTCCACTTTTGTCCATCCTTATTCTGTACGTTGGACACTTTTGGACAGTGGGTGCACAAAAGTGTCCAAAGATGAAAATGCCCACCCTTTCTCCTTCGATGCGATTAGCATCTAAAAGGCTCCCTGAGAGGGTTGGAGAGGTGAATCGAACTGGGACCTCTTTCGTACTAGGAAGCTTGCCTAACTTCTATGACACTCACAAAGTAGTAGATTGCACTACATTCTTTAAAAAAGCTCTAATAGCCCAGGTAAAAAAAAGAGTTGGTTTTGCTTCTATGTTTTTTCATTATTTCGGGCTTCTTTACCGCTAATGAAAATCGAATCTCAAGTAGCTCAAAGTGAAAACATTTAAGTCTAATAAAACTTTACATTCATTAATATCTAATCTACTGGCGAATATAGAGTTGACGGATTTGGTTAGGGCCGTGTCAAAAGCATGCGCAAATTAGACTTAAAATCTGCCAACGGATCAATACCTACATATTCCCTACAAATATCGACTTGTCGAACACTGGCCTATTCGAGATTTTAAAAAAATAATGTAAAACTCTTTTGAAAGGTGCAAAGCCAAAAGAGTGTGACCTCTTAGGAGTAAAAAGGCGACTTGTCTTTGTTCTCGTGAAAGAAGTCCTAATCATAACTTCCGTACTTATTTTTCAATTCGGACATTTAGGCAAGCGTCGGTACCAGCAAACAAACTTGCCTGCCAATGGCAGTGATGCAAAATTGGGGTTTCAAGTTAGCTTGAACGAAGCTGACTTTTTCCTCATAAGGCAATCTGAATAAAGGGTCAGCTTCTCAAAAACTTGTTTGAAGCCCCAAACTTGCATCACTGACACTGGTACCAGCAAACAAACGAACCTGTCAGAGCTTGCCTAAACGTCCCCATAAGCCCAGCAAAGGACTCGAGTCCCGACAAGGTGAGTCCGCTAAAGAGTTAGAAAATTAGAGAACTAGCACCAGTCCGACTTTTGCCGCACTCGCCCCAGCGCTTGCAAATTCACTTTATTATTCCATTTGCAAGAGAAAAGTTTCAGCTAAATGGTTAGCATTCCTCATGATACAAAAGAGGTTGGAAAAATGTCACAGATATGAAAATACATTGCAAAATATTTATATAAATTCAATTGCAAGGGTTTGAGTGGTTAATACTGTGGATAGGATTGGCAGCTTCTTGAATACGCTCATTTTTACAGAGAACGGAATCATTTGCCTTGCTTCAAAATCAGAGAGTGACACCATGCAACCATCCGTAGTACCCAATTTGATCCTCAAGAGGACTATTGCCTGTGGAACGTGGCATTTTATTCTTGGGTACGAGCTCCCGTCTATCCTCCAACGCACAAGAGAAATCTATCCAAATGGTACGCTGATAACGAGCATCTTCCAAATGAGGTATACCCCAATCCTCATGACTAAGGCCAGCCAAAACTTGCATCCTGCATATTATGCAAATTTTGCAAAAAACTTGCACATCCAAGATTTTTTCTGCAAATTTATTGCATCTGCAAATTTTGCAAGTTTAAGACCAATATTTGACATTTTTCTGCAATTGATTGTGCATTTTGAGCCATTTCAACAACAAATATCAATATTTCTGAATAATTTTTAGGAATCCTGGTCAATTTAGAAAAAAATGTGAAATTTTATTGACCGATTGTTTTTTTTTAGGATCTCTTAACAACAAGCACTTTTTGTACTTCAATGCATATTTTTTCCATTCATCTTAACTAGTTATTTTTATCTGAATTCAATGTGATGGGGTTTTCACCAAGGGATTTATTTCGGGATTTTCAAAACGTTGGACTTGCTTGTCTCATGCTCATATCTGGTATCTTCTCAAATCAAGTTGAAAACCAACGTGGTTTCACACACCCACACAAAAAGGCGGGAACTGACAGATCAAATAAACTGAGTATCAAATCAACCTCATATTAGAGGATCGATCAACGACACACTTTTTAACAGTTTAACAATTTAACATTGAAGGAACCCAAAGAGAAGGAAGTGCTTCATGATTTTGACTAGCCTGGATATTTTGGAGGGCTCAAAATTGTATACCTTTACATTTATTGCAATTGACTATCAAAACCTGGTTGAGGATAAAGCTCATGGATGTTTTTGAAGATGTATTGTAAAGGATACCTTCTGCGCCTCTTTAAATATTGCATTGTCTCAATCTTCTAGGTTTGTCGCAATAAAGTAGTTGTTCTCTAATTCGCACATTATTCCTGCTTGTCCTGATGGCAAAAGGTCAAGCTTTTCAAGAAAATGCAATGTAGAATCTCAATATTTGAAAATACAAAAGAGCAAAAAAATATTTGCATTTTTACCCAGACGAACCAAATTTGATCTAGAACCTGCATGGTTTAGGGCATTAATTTGTGGGTCCAAATTAGGAGACAACTTTGAGGGCTCTTGATTTTGAAGATTTTGAAATAATAAACGTATTGAAATCTTTAGTAATTGCTTCAAACTTTTGCAAAATTAGTTTCACGTTGTCTTTTATGTCAATTCTTTC
>NC_081447.1:13102546-13110911 GCF_007210705.1 Tigriopus californicus
AGTTTGGAGTCTGATTTGTTTTGTGGAATGGACATGTTAATGAACTTCTTGTCAGCATTCCTGCTTCATACTAAAATGGCATAAGTGATCAATGCGTAAAAAAGATGCTAAATAATTCGACATAATGGGAATTGGATCCAGTCCATAAATGGGCGCAGTCCAAAATTAGTGTCTGACATTGACACTTCTACTATAAAGGGATTAGCCCGCATATCTCCAGGATGTATCTATAGTTGGGCGTTTGGAAGCCTCTTTCAAAAAAGCAATAAAAAGAAGAAAAAACCGATCCTCTCCTAAAGGAATTATAATTAATTAAGTTCTCAAAGGATCAGAAGTATTTTTTAGGCGTGTTTTCGTGCATCTTATTTCTGATTTCCACTGATATATAGGTTCAACTTAAAATGGATTCCGGAATTAATGCGCCCCTACTAAATCATTCTTGTATGCAGATTTTATCGCCCATTTTATCTTTTGCAAATTCAAGTGCAATTACATGCTTAGCAAATGAGCTTGATTTGATCAACCGCAGAGACGATGTTATAAACTCTTTTTGTCAACTTTTCCCATGCATGGTCTCCTAAAATCGCTTGAAGAACGCCATGCTCATCTGGCGGATCTGCCTTCAATTCAGTTTTATCACCCTCATAAATAGCTATAGATTCATTTCCGACCGATCTTAATTGTTATCCTAAACAAAGAGCATCCGGAGAGAAACCATCAAAGAAATTTGGTTGGTAGAGTTGAAGTTGGCCATGTCCAATTCGAAATTGCTCGTGGAATCACAACCACCCACCGTTGGTGTCAAAGGTGACCAACCATAATCGTATGACTTTGATACGCTCCATTCTTTTCCTTGGAAGCAACACGAGATGACTTGTGATCCCCTTGGCTTTTTGAAAAAAGTTTGAGCTAATCACATCATCTCCCATGAAATCACGTGCACCCAGGACAAATACCTTTGAGGTGAATTATGATACTTTGAGAGGCATAAGAATCACTGTTTGCAATTAATCGGCAAAATGAGGATCAAAGAGATCTTCAGCCATTAGCTTGACTTAAAATTAGCCTCGGTCCGATGGAATTTTTACGGAAAAAGGTCTGCAGAAAGAATCAATAATCTTTTAAGATTGGCCATATGACATTTTCCCAACAGTGTTCACTTTGCAGGGGTTGGAAAAGTTCACGGTGGATGGTGCATGCAAAACTTTTGTGACATCTTATCTCACGTTGAGATCAAGCAAAAATACTCCATTTTCTCCGAGTTTTCCAGGGGAAAAGTACTGTTCTTAGACTCTTTGAAGTGTATGTGGGGTCAATTACTTTTGTTCTGAATTTAAATCACATCACTTGTCTGAATTGCACGGAGGCGTCGTTGTTGGGAGGACTTCATTTCGGGTTTCGAGAAATAGGACGATGAAATGAGCACATCAATCAATGAGCACCTCACAAAAACAAATCTTGAGTCTAACCATCAACAAAGTCAAGGCGTTGATTATTGGGGGTCCATTTTTCAGAGTAATGTGTTTGTACCTCACAGAATGTCTGACAGATAGCTCAATCAGTTTACCAACTGCGCTGTGTTTTGGTTGGTCATATTGTTCTTCGCAAGAGTAATATTTTTGAAATGAAGAAAAATAACACGCAAGTTATCACTAGATCGCAGAAAAAGCGCTTTGAGTTGACCGAACTATACCATGAACATATTATATCTTGGGCAAGCGTATGTTAGAATTGTGGGTGCTTTATGTTATTGTCTACCCTTTTAACGTTCCAACTCGTTCTATGAACAGTTTGGAAAGACCTTCGCTCTTCTTTTCAAACGAGTGAAGTCAGGATTTATAAAACCCAAATTAAAAAAGCCGCATTCATTGAAAAAATGCTCATTTCTCAACCAACCCGAAACAGTGCCTCCAAAGTCTAGCTTGAAAGCATTCTCAAAGCAAGGAAAAACTCCGTTAGTTGGAACAAATGAGCACAAAACGTAAATTCATTGACAAAACAATGTGTAACTTTCATTCATTTAAAAAACACTCGACAGGCACGGAATTAAGAAGTTTCGACTCAGATTTTAGATCGTAACAATGTATCGCTTGTTGATTGAATGACTTTCATGGATTAATATGTAGAATTTGACTTTTGGTTGTGCCAACTTGGCCTTATTACCTTGATCTGCACTGTTTATTACGCCTATTAAAGCATTCAAGCGCCAAACTATGTTATGGCCTAACTTCAACATCATTTTGTGACTATCCAAGGTAGAGTGATTTTATTTCAACCATCAACGCATCTCAAGACTATGGGCTCAATACATTGACCAACATTCTTGTCGACACTAGGGGCATGTATCCATAGAAATGGATCAATTTGTTGAGGCACTCTGCGCGTCGTCGATAGTGGCTACCTTTGGTTGATATTGACGTACCTTTGTCACACTTGATAGAAGTGACTTCAATCTTCTTGGAAAATTTCACAGGCGCCATTACCATGAAGTCCGCAATGAACCCGGTCATAAAAATGTCATCGCAATTCAAATATCGGTCGACATCATCTCGAATCTTTTGTGGCATATGAGTACAAAACTAACAATAAGGTTGTAATTAATGACTTAACGACGGGTTTAAAATGCTTGCTAGACTAGGTTCTCTCACGTAGGCGTAGTATTGATGGATGGATGAAAGATGCACTCTTTAGAGATAAACAATGTCCTTGTCTCCGCCATGATTGTACTGGTATAAACCATTGGCCCGAGCCCTGTTGTTCGTGAGAGATCCCAACCAAATTGGTCTTTGTGTTCCCTCCATATCCCAAGTATGATTCACATGTCCAATGTGAAAACTTGGTGCAAGCGTCGAGCTATTATTTTCAACATTGATCTCACCAGAATCCTCGATCCAAGATTAATGAATTTGAAACTTTAGCGTCATCATCCATCAAAAAATATTGTTTCGGTGTTGATTATGTCAAATGGGAGAACTCGATTGTTCAGGGAGTTCTCCTCAGCCCAAAGAATATGGACAGAGAATACGTTTTTGGGCAATTGGAGATCCTTTGGCAAGATGGCATTCACATTTAACATCACAGTTAAAAACTAATGACGAATTTATGATTTCGAACTATTTTATCAATCTGTTAGAAGATGAGGAGATCAAGCATCAAGTTTATTGTCTGGTATGTCATGAGTAGGGCCGGCCAAAACTTGCAGATAAATATAGTATTTATTGACACCAAATTTGCATGAAAATTCAACGAATTTGCACAAACATTTGCAAATAAACTTTCCAAAACATAGGCATCAACTTGTTCTGGTGGTCTGTAAGGGCTAGTTTTGCCTTCCATATCAGACAACATGTTGATAAACAGGAAATTTATATCATTATGTCTTCCAGCACCTGGATTTAAAGGTGCTCTCCCTAGGTAGCAGGTTTTTGCCTTGTCCATGGTGCCTCCTGCCCTGATCAGTAGGCTCGAAAATGAAGATAATTCTTTTTGAGTGCCAAATAATCAAAAAACCTTTTTTTGGAAGCACGGAATAACTTTTTCCACAAGAAAAACAATTCTCTAGCGCAAAGAAATAAACCTGTTTAAAAGAGTCTTAGTTAATGATCGCCGACTACATTTCTGCGGGTGCGGAAGTTAAATTTGATTCTCTCAAATCCTTCTTTTCTAAAGGGAGACGTAGCGTACTTTTTTCTTTTGAGAAGATTAGACGCAATTCATAGATGAGATCTGACCATATATAGCCATGAACGGCTCGGGAATACACGGGATGCGGGAGTGCTGGGGTGTGAATGAGACCATTTTCGGAATCGAGTCCACGCATTGCTTAGTCGGATGATTGGACCAAAAGTTATGCCCTCTCAAAGCTCACCACATTACTATGGTCGTCCATGCTCTAGGCATGGAGGTCTCAATTTAACTGGAGGTCTATCAATTGTCGCCGCATACCCCAGTAGGCTTTGATCTCATTAGGAAACGGGGCTAAAATGATTAGTAAGGCCTTACCTTGGATCGGTTTTCACCCTCCATCCTGTTTAAGAGGTTACTACTGATCATTTTCAGTCAATATAGTCCAATTTTCACGTATATTGTTGTTTATAATTCAAGATGATTGACATTGGAATTCCAGGATTGTGTAGTAGTTGGCCCCTTTTTCGCTCTGTAGTTAATAAAACAGTCTGATTCACTTTCAAGGAGTGCTTAGATGTTTCTGGCAACCACTCACATCAATTTTTTTTGGAACTTTACACGAATTCTTGTCACTTCTAATTTTAATTCGAACAAGTCAATTTCATGGTTTGTCCATCTTGTATCACCGTTTACCTTCTTAACTTGGACTGCTGAAAAAACTTATAGACAATACACGATAGACAAAAAATCGTGGTAGACAGGAATTCCTCCAGCAACAGCTTAAAACTGGCCATGTTCTCCCTATAATTTGGAATGTTAATGGCGAGGGAATGTGCCTGGCTTGGGGAGCTGATCATGATTTGTTTAATTTCGTGTCGGGAGGTTGATTTCAATGGTTTCTAAAATTTTCGTTATACTATTAGGGTACATTTGGCGTTGTCAGATATGTCCATGTTAACGTCGTCCATGCCCTTTGTCAAAGTGTAAGCGACGTCATATTGGTGAAAATCCCACGCCTGCAGAAGATTGAGGAAGTAGATCCATTGTTAATACAATCCGATCCAAGACTAACCTAACCCATAGACGTTCTTCTTTTTATTGCTTTTTTGAAAGAGGCTTCCAAACGCCCAAATATAGATACATCCTGGAGATATGCGGGCTAATCCCTTTATAGTAGAAGTATCAATGTCAGACACTAATTTTGGACTGCGTCATTTTATGGACTGGATCCAATTCCTATTATGTCGAATTATTTAAGCATCTTTTTTACGCATTGATCACTTATGCCATTTTAGTATGGAGCAGGAATGCTGACGAAGAAGTTCATTAACATGTCCATTCCACAAACAAATCAGACTCCAACTTGCAATCATGAAGCCTTTTCACGTCATCCAAAGGCGATTTTTTTTTTTGCTTCATTCTCAATGACTGACGAGGGAAGTAACTGCAATCAAAGGCAAATTAAGCTCTCGAGTTCTAAAACGGGTCAAAGGGTGATGAAAAGCTGGGGAAGAAATGAGGGAGGGAAAAATGTTGGACTTAATACGAGAAACTCGCAAAGACGGAGGGGGAGGGGGAGGGCTAGGTAATAGCTCGAAATTATCAGTGTAATTGCGTAGGGTTCTTCTGCCAAACTCTACTGAAGCATATTTCGTTCTGTTTCCCAATGAATGGTGTTCGAAACCGTAAACAAAAGAGCTACAACACTTAATGAGAAACATACTGCATAAGAAATCGCTTAGATTGTGTCGTCCACAAACCGTTTTGAGTTTCGCTTTTAAATTGATTGTTTGGTTTCATGCCTCGTCATCCTCCAATGCGAGTGAGTCAGAGGATGCAAATCGACAACATCTGATCTCTCTCTGTCTTTTTTGTTTGCTCTGTGCTCTTGTATCTATCCATCAAACCTTGAACTAGTGTTCAAAGTCAACGACTATTTAAAACATTCAAGGGTTTATGAAACAGCAAAAGAAGAGAGTGAGACATGACAGTATTTCCTGCCTAAACAGGCATGAACGGCTCCGATTTTGACAAGAAAATTCTCGCCATCATATCCATTTCTTGTCAAGTGTTTTATTCCAACTTGGCAAAGCTCCGACTTCTTCTCACTTGACAGCCAACAAGTCAGCCAGCTAGTAGCGCGTCATCTTGGCCAATCTTCAATTTATGAGGGATCTACTCGTACAGCAGTTCGAAAGAGCGTCTCGGATCACGTATTTTGAGGAGTATCCCATAGATTCCGGAAAACGCAAGATATTTTCGCATTATCTTTGGAGCTTTATCAGGCCATATGTCATTCAGACGAGCGAATACTTTCCATTCCAATTCCAAACGAGTCATGAACTACGCCAAGGCTCTTTTAGGCCTGGTATTGAACTATGATCTATCCGCAGTTGTTGACGACATTTTATGGCCGTCCAAACCCGGGCTGTCGAACAGAAACAAAAATGTCACGAGACCGAACTATTTACGTTACGCCTTGCTCGTCATGCCAACGCTCGCACAAGTGCATGAACTTCATTTGGGATTTTTAGAGTGACTTATGTTTTACCTAAAGGCTGCTGTTGACACAAATCTTTGTTCTCAGTTCGTTGTATTTCCCTGGGAAAATTCAAACACCAACAGATGTTACCAGGAGAGTGACAAGATTATTTCCATTTACTACGAGATCAATTCGGGCAGAAGTCCTCACGAAATAAGTAATTGATTTCTCGGAATCGATCTTGCAGACCTCTGAACAATATTGTGCTGCTCCACTTAATGATCCATTCAAACCTATTAAGCATGGCAGATGGGACAAGAAGCGCATTTCGAGACAACTGGGAACTGTCCAAAACAAAAATGATCGAGGTCTTACCTGCAACTCTGAGTACAGCTCTGTCAGCCGGATCTAGTGATAAAATACAGAGAGGTTGTAATTTTTGCCACTCCGCGAGGGCAACTCTGTCAATTTCCATGTCTTGTCTGAGGAGAACTGGGTGGTCACAAACACAATAAAAGCAAGATTATCACTCATCTCAAGAAGTGAGCAAACAAGGCCTGTCCAAATATCACTTTTTCACCCGTCAAACACTTGGTACGAACTCGTCATGACGTGTGACTTCGACTGAGGACTCTTTCGATTATTTTACCATTTTAATATTTCAAAAGTCACTTCACTGATCACGAACTTAAAACAACATTCGGGATAGTGCTCGATCCACAACTGGCAGTCTGTCTGGTGTTGATCCCTTGCTACAACACCAGCAGCGGTTTCGTCATGAACGCGGAGAAAGCACTTATTTCCACGCAACTTTCCCACATCAGCTGTCCGAGGAAAGGAAGGACATTTTCTTGGCTGGAATATCAGCTGGAAAAAAGAAGCCCTGATAGCTCAAATGTCTATGGAAATAGGACCCAAATCTAAATCCCTCTTTCCACAAAACTTTGTGCATGATTCACTCTTACAATGAGACGGGAAGTCAAGGAGACCCTCGCTGCAGCGAGACAAGAAATCGATATTTTTCCTACCCTATGCGTCATTCACTCACCCAACAATCAAGTCCTGAAGCTGAACTGAGGCCACTCCACCAAAGTAAAGATCCTCCACATCACTCAAGCACCTTGCAATGACGATTCAAAATCGTTTGGTGCGATCTGGATGTTGACAATTCGTTAGATTCATGATTTCGTGATCTCTTTCCAACTTACTTGATATTGTTTGGGCGTGCGCGCTTACCAGCTTGATTTGCTCGGGTTCGGCTCCACAGACGGTTGGCTCTCGGTCTCTCTCTTTTCGTTGTTTCGTTTTTGCTTCAGGGGCTCGTTTCAGTTTCAGCTTGTTGCGGCGCTTGAGCTTCCTTCCATCCTCGATTGAGTCTATTCACTCTCCCAGGGTCGCCAAAGCATGATTGTCCCTCTTTTTACCGGCATTGCTGAATACCGAAACCCGCCCTGTCTCGCCTCTGGAAGCGCTTGCTCACATACGTAACTCGTTGCGCTCACAACTCTCCATCATTGCATCAGCTGAGTTGAGTCTTGGCGGAGCGTGGAAAGCCCGACGACTAGCTTGATACTTCGTGGTTTGGTCTGGGTTCGTACATTTGTGACAAAGCCAAGGTGGATTAAGTTTACTTAAGGGAGATTGTTCAGAAATCAAATGGTGACATGGCAAATGATCTTGAAATCCAATAGTAAATGAATGGTGTGTCGAAGAGGAGACTGAAAATTGGAGGGGAACTTGTTTATTTTACTGAAGGGAGGTAATGCATGAGGTTAAGGGCCTCTCGAACACAGTCAGTTTCTGTTGCATGTAGGTCTTGTATGTATTCTACATGAGCCGTAAGCAAAAGGGACATAATGCGCTGTGACTCATGGCTTCGTTATTTTCAACATGACACAAAGCGATTAGGTCAAATTATGGGACAGACGCCGGGTGGAACAAATGAGGTGTTGTGAGAGCGAGTTTTCCTTCTTCGGGTAATAAATCTTACCTACATGTATACAACAATGAAGCAACATTGACTGGAATATAACTAGGGATGACAATTCGTGGTAACAGAGAATGAAAAATGATACACATAATTACTTTATGTTTGCCAATGTCCTGATCATCATTATTCATTGGATATTTTTACCACACTTTTAGTGGCTACTTTTGCCGGTTTTGAAATCTTTATGTAATGATTTCAAATAAATCATTGCAGAAACTGTGTTCAAATTTAATTTTTCTCCTTCTTCAGTGATCTTTTTTAAGCTT
>NC_081447.1:13110946-13133431 GCF_007210705.1 Tigriopus californicus
TGTGCAAAGTCAGGTTGGACCAGAAAAGGCAAGCCTTGTTTGACCTAAGCAAAATTAGGGTTATATTTATAGGGATACTAATAGTGTTGGGACGACTCGAGTTTTCTACCAGATTTTGGAGAAATTGGCCGGACTCGTCGAAAAAAAATATTCATTTTTTCCTAGAATTTCGTTAGACGAGTCTTTTTGCTTGACCTGACATAAAAGACTCGAGTCCTCTGCCGGACTCGAGTCGGGCAAAAAGTAAAAAAAACAAGGGATTCGTCCCAGCACTAGTTACTAATACTGATTAGATCAAATGAGATTTAGAATATAAGTTAACAAGAACGCTAAAACCTAGGTGGAACCTTTAAAAGAATAAAGATTCCAGCAGATCTCAACTCCAGGGCTTGAACTCACGACCACTGAGAAATGACGTTTGCCTTGTTCCCGCTAAATCAATTTCATTTCTCATTTGTCTGTTTGCTAACCTTATTTGCTTTTTCTTGGCCTATTTTGCTTACAAATTTTAATATCCAATGGGCTATGAAAGACCTCTTGTTTCGTTCTAAATTATCCTCCCTATTCTTCAGATATGACATCATCCCTCTAACGAAGCGTCAAGAGTGTACGAGAATAACGAAATTCATTCAAAATGGTACTGAAGTTACGGACAGTCATTCATATCGTAATATGATAATGATCCACAGATGAGGAAAAAGCATTTGAAATGAAGTTGGTTGGGACGATGTATTAGCCATCTGAAGTGCTCTGGACACAAACTAAATTTGTCATTTATTTGAAGTTGCTGGTATGGTGAAGGAAACCGTTTTATGATTTAGTATTTCGGAATTACAAAAAATATGACCCTTTTGGGGTTTCGTAACACAGCTCACTCACTAGTTATGTATGTTTGTTGAAATTATCCCTCCACAAAATTAGGATGCTGCACTGCAGTTTCCTTAAATTTCCTTTACTTCACGTGGCCATTGGACCTCTTTATCTCTTTGAAAAAAGACAGCATGATGACGAGACTAATATATTTTGTAACAGGCCTCAAAAACCCTAAAAAGGTTCTTCCAGCGCTTTGTTGAAATTGTTTTCCCACTTGAAAACAAAAAAGACCTCCAAATTTCAATTCAAAAACCCTTCAAGAAAAGAACGTTTGGCTACCAACATCTGGGTGTTCAATCATCAACATTTTGAAAAGGTTTGTGTGTCTACAAGGTCTGTTGTTAATTCATTATTTTCTTTATCATGATGGTTGTCATGTCCAAAGTTAGAAATGGACTTTTCATGCAAATGCACTTTTTGTCACCTCTCTCGAAGGCTTTGAGGTGTTTGCACTTTTTGTCTTGCTTATATCATTTGCACCTTTCCTCTCTTTACTGCCAAAGATATCGTTGAATCTTTCTATCCCATAAGTCAGGAGAATGAAGTAAGATTGGGGCCTTTTTTTTAAAGCTGGTATTGGGTGGTAATGTATGGACGTTCTCCAATTTGAAAATCCTCCCAAAACTTGGAGTCAGTGGACTTTGATATTAGGTAATGATGACCATGCGCTACTTTCGAACTTGTAAACAAGGGCCTCTGGTTTGTGCATTAAGCAATGGTGAAAAGCCACTGGGGGGTCAATGTTCATCACAGTTTATTTATTTAACCTTTAATCCGTGAACCAACAAGTTGAGATCTTTAATGCGTTACTAATCGTCAAAAAAGTAATTGGTAATCATTTAGCATTACTTTGGCCAAATGATTTGATGTAATCTGAAAATTAGAGTGCAGAAACTAAATAAAGATAGCAACAAAAGTTGTGAAGTCCACTATCTTGAAACAACGGTAACTAGTTTGTTCATTGTGAACCAAACACCATACACTTTTCCACGCTCAAATCGGAAAAAAGGTATTTATTCGATTTTGAACTGAGAATCCGTGACGCATATAATTATCATTGTTAGGACCCTTATCATTTACGATGGCACTACTTGGAATTACTGAAGGATCGCCTCAAAATCCTAAATTCATTTACATAACTGGAATCTACGATCCAATTGCAAGTGAACCTGTTACTTTTATCCATACTATTTACACCTACTGCAGCTATCTGGCGTTGTGAGTAACCAGAGTGGAAAATTCGAATTTTATGTATTGCTTACTACATTACTTTGACCATGTCTCCGGAGTTTCCTAAGAATAGGTTTGGGCTCAAATTTGAGCAAGTTCATCAAAGCAACAAGATCTCGTGGTCGTATGAGGGGCTTATTTGGAATAAGAGGAATGGTTCAGGAGTTACGAAACGTTAGCTTCCATTCGCAGTCCACATCTCTAGAAGTCTAACCATACCTGAGCTGACCTAACCTAACCTTTCGGTTGCAAGGGCCTGGGGGCGCCTAGGCCGCAGCGCAAGCCTGCGGCAGCTCTGTCGCAAGGATATTACAGATGTTTATACTGATGTACTGCCATTTTAATAGGAGGGCTGGAAAATAAGTGGATATAATTTTTATGCCCGGGCTACACCCCACGTCATAGCAATTAATAGTATATATCCCGTTCCCAAGCTTGCACGGCTATGGGCGTTTCATTCTGAATCAATGAAATTTTGTAATGCATTGTATTGCTACGATCGAGCCCTATATTTTTCAGCTGATTTGACGTCGCTTACACTTTTGATCTAAGGATAACCACCAGATTGTTCTAGTAGTTAGTTCTTGTCGTTTTCAGAAACTGTTATGACCCAAGCTACCAATGGAAATGATACGGTTAGCCACATTTACAGGATCTTGACCCGTGTTAACGCATAGATTTCTAGACACTGGATGTCGGACGACCGACCACTCAGTTGGCTAAAAAGTACAATAAACCGGTTTCGTGATCAATTCCCTGAAGACCATCCATTGTACTGTTTTACCAGCCGAGTGGTCGGTCGTCCGACACCCAGTGTCTAGAAATATATGGTTAAGATAGGCAAATACCTAAAGTAAAGTAAATGCCGCTGGAGTGAAAATGACTAAATGTTAGTTGATGTTGTGCAGACTTACTTGTTTTTTAGTTGCAATTGTCAATTGATCACATTTGAACTCAGGTAGATGTTTCTTTAATGAATTATGTTTAGACCAATGTAACTGAGCTTTTTCAATTACAAATCACAATCACATTCTCACCCACATAATACGTTTTCACGCACCGACTTTTACGTCAATCATTCTTAGATATACATACATCGTAATTCAGAACACAAAACCTTGTTTCCAACTGTTTTCTGCGCGGTTTTTGATATCCTTTAGATAAATCTATCTTGTAAAATTCCAGCGTCATTGGCAAACCCCTGATGCTAAACTGACAGATGTTCTGCAAGGCATTTTCTAATGAAGATGAATGTAGACAATTTTCTTTGCATTTTAATATTTTTGAGATATAAATAGAATATGAAAATTTCAACAATTTCTTATAAACCCTCAGGGAAAATTGCAAGCAAAACTGGCAAGAAAGTTTTAAAACGGGTTTCGTAAAACATTAGCAAAGAACTTTTAGTTTTTTGTACGAGGAGATCAGCAGGGGATCTCACCTTCTATTAGCCAATTTATGTCAACCAAGAGAAACATCTAAGCCATTAAGAGTTGGTAGATATTGTGCTAGATAACAACAATGATTTTTTTTATGATTTTGTTAACGTGTTTAAAAGAGGTGACCTGCTTCATAGCAATGGTTTAAGTTCTCAAATCCACCTTAAAATGTCCTTAAAATAAAGGCCAATGGACTTAAAAATAAAGGCCTGCTAGGTCAGTCTTCCTTTTACTGATATCATGGAAATGTGGCTTCACCCACCGATTAGTGCTTCCGTTGGTGTTATGCAGCGAAATTTAAGGTCAAGATGACATGATGCCTCAATTCCTTATCGACCAGGAATGGACAGAACTGCGTCAACATGTTTTGTCCCTGTCTGGAATCAACTTGTGGCTGTTGAGGAGCCATACTTATTTCTTTGAAGAGGCCAACTTGACTTCAAATATGAAAGCAAGTATTATTGTGTGAAAGACAAGAAGAGGTGGTTCGTCTAAGGGCAAATACTTTACGGTAAGAGGGGAGGCTCGTGTATCCCTCTTTTTCTTGTGCGATGGTAATATTTTTATCCTTTGCAAAAAAATGATGTGATCAGATTAACTTATCGTGTTAATTGTCAATTTTCATTTTGATCGTCATTAGAAAAGAGAGTAGAGGGGTTTAGGAGGTCAGCTCGAATTTGAAACCTTTTCTCTTTTATGCAATCTCAAAGAAATATGTTGAAACTGAAACACCATTTAGGGCCGTTTGGGGAAAATGGTGAAGCCACTAGCAATTTTGGAGCTTGGAGATCTGTCCTCTAGTGCGCTTTCAGCGCTAAAGAGCAACATATCATTGCCCTAACAATGTGTCTGTTGAGGTTTACGAGGTTAATCAAGTAAAGGGTTAAATGATTTATGTCGTCACAATTCATGTTACCTTAGAGGCCATCAGAGAATTGAGGCTTCCAAGTTCTCTTAGCCCTGATGGTATGACGTTTCAATTTCTTATCAGAAGCTAACAAGTTCTTACTCCTGTTTTCTCGTACTTGGTGCGTTGCATCTTGGATCAAGTCAAGTTTCCATCCTCTCTGAAGGTAGCCCATGGTGTTCCATTTTTTAAAGGGGAAATAAGTCAGTCCCCAATAATTATTAGCCGATTTCTCTCACCTCAAATTTTGTAAAGGTGTTCAAAACATTATGAAGTGCATACTTGAAGGAATATCTTGTAATCCATGAATCCACATGAGACATTGTAGAGTTATCATGAGGTCTGTTGGTCAGCAGGGGTTTTAAGCGCATCTTGAACTCTTAGGCAATTTGAGTCTTCAAGAAGAAAGCAGTAACGATAATCTGGCCGGGGGAGCTTTATCTACGGTGCTATTGTCCTGCTTGTCATCTAAAGTCAAGCTGCTACTTACTAAAAGTGCAGCAAAAAAGGTCAGCTCAGAGAGGAAAATCAGCCCAAGAAACGCAGTACTTCTGCTTTTCCTCCCTTTTTGTCCAAGCATAGCTTCCTTCCTCAGTACATAAATTTAAGATAAAATCTAATACTCAATCTTAAGATCTACAGCATAAATCATGTAGGTCTACTACTGAAATAAGTGAAAACTTGTGTTAGCCTAACCATTCCTGGATCAAACTGAACCCAATTTAATCCCAGTTTCGTCAGAAGTTGTGCAGAATTTGGCTTTTTGAATAGACCACTTTGCTACAATTTTTTTCCCGATATTTTCCAGAAAAAGTGGTCTTCGATAGGAAGAACTTTATTTTTGGGCCAAAATGGGGCAAGTTAGAGGAATGGTCAATATTTCAGTAGTGTGGAAGAGGTCCTAGATTAATATTACCCTTGGATTATTGGGAGTAATATGGCTTTGAACGGAAAGAAATTCTCTTCAATGACATTTGGGTCGATGCCATTAAGCACTCCACTTGTAGCTAATGAACGCAAATCCATTGAGCAGGTTTCTTCCATGAAGAATTAAGGGGTAGTTCTCCAAAATACTCAAAAGTGCGATTAGCGGGAGATTGGTCCTATAAATTGGACATCAAAGTCGAGAGACTGCCAACTCCGTACAATTCGATTGTCCAACCAAATATCGAATATCCCTCGCCTATTTGGGCTTTTATTAGTTCAGCAGGTTTTCAAAGCTCGAACAGGTCAAAAGTGTTTTTATTAGAAATATTACAAGGCAGAGGGAGCTTTCGTAGTGGGAGAAGTTAAGACTGTGTTGTGTACAGTATTCAAAGAGGGTACAAAAGGGATCAGATATTCCACGTTTTCAAAATATTCATAGGCTCTATCACAACCCATGTTTAAGGGTCAATTGTAGTGACGGTAGAGTGTTAACGTGCGTTTTGAGAGCACCTTCAAGCATCCAGGTTAGTTCCAGCATGAACACCTGAAACTTGGACGGGAATGCTAGGGTCTAGAATCAACAACTTGGAAGCGAATAAACGCATTACATTTTCCTTCGAATTAGACACGCCCCTGGTCACTGTAATTACTTTCCTAAATTTCAGCACAATTGAAAGATCGGGTCAGAAGCTATGCTCGCTCTCTCAAAGCAGGAAACATAAGATAACACAGAATGAACCATTCTGCCCTCTGCTGGTAATCACTTACCACACAGTAGCTAGCTAGCACTTTTATTCTGTGAAAAATAATTATGACGTAAGTGAGCCTTGGAAGAGTATAACTTTTGATGCAGTCGTTCGATTGAAGTGATACCTAAAATATGAAGTTGCAGTGACCTGGGACCAATTTCATATGAAGAAGAAAGGAATGCGTTTGCTCGATTCCCAAATACTAATTCTCGACCACATTCCAATGGTTTATGGTCCGAACAATGAAGTCCTCTCTTTTTTCCGGGCTCGTTCATTTTCAAAATGCTTCTCAATACATCCGGGAAAACTTGGGCGTTGATCCTGTGGCATCTTTTAAGTCAGACTGAATGATACATTTGCCTTCTAAAACTAGTAGTGGGATTTTCAGTCCCAGTAGGATTAAAGAAGTCCGATAAAAAGATTCAAGTACTTGTCATGACAATAACAACAGCTCAACACTTTGACAATGGCATAGATTCGAACCTTGGCCCTCGATTTTCAACGTATTATCCCTGCTGTGGCCACTAAAGCAGCTTGAAACGCAGCAGCATACCCTCTGTTTTGGTACAAAGAGCGTGAAATGCCAGCTTCTTTCTCGGGCACATTCTAACATTATCCCAACTTTTTGAAGGGATGCTTATTAGCTTCAGTACTTACTTGTAATATTGGCCAACGATAAAAAAGGTCTTGTCTACGGTTCCTATCCTCGCTCTTTGCTAAATCGGTGCATAAAGGAGGTTTTGTTTGAAAAGGTATCTAACATTTTTGAGAATTTATGCGGCTTGATAGCACATCGACAAAAACATGCGCTATTGACCCTTCCTGGAGAGTCGACAAAAACATGCGCTATTGACCCTTCCTGGAGAGTTATCTATTGAGTACAAAGGTGATTTCGACCTCTTTTGGGATTTAGTGAGATCATGGCACGATTTGGCAAAAAAAGGTTTAGTGAGTTTCGTGCATCTGTAGCGAGATATTACCTGTGGCTGACATCGGTTTTCGTGCAACTCGGATATCTGGCATGTCTAATTAAAGGGAAGGGAGTAACAATGACATTGGTGTTTTCCCTACCTTACAAAATGTCTGTGAACTTTCATAAGATACTTCTTTCAATTCTCTTAATAAACGGTTGCACTAACGGAAAAACCTGTGCATGATCAGGAAAGTTTGGGGTTGGACGGGAATAGTTGATAAAAACGGCTTAACGACCGAGAAGGAGCAAAAACGAGCTTTATCTTCTTCGCTTCATTTGCATATTTTTTGTTTGAACGATATAGCTCTGATTTAGTAACAAGTACGAATAATTGTAATAAGGTGCATGAATTTTTTAGAGATGCTTTAGAAGCCAACAGGAACCTGGTGCTTTCAAATTCTCTTTGTCCCGATGGTGTGACATCTCAGTTTCTGATCAGATGCCCACAGTTCTTTCTCCTATTTTTTCCCACTTGATGCGTGACATCTTCGATCAGAGCAAGTTTCCATCCTCTCTAAAAGCAGCCCATGTTGTTCCATTTTTAAAGGGGAAATAAGTCAGTCCCCAATAATTATTAGCCGATTTCTCTCACCTCAAATATTGTAAAGGTGTTCAAAACATTATAAAGTGCATACTTGAAGAAACATCTTGTAATCCATGAATCCACATGAGACATTGTAGAGTTATCATGAGGTCTCTTGGTCAGCAGGGGTTTCGAGCGCATCTTGAACGCTTGCCCAATTTGAGTCTGCAAGAAGAAAGTAGTAACGATAATCTGACCGGGGCAAAATCGAAGAGCTTTTGAAGGTCATGGTCATACCAACCTCGGAGTTCATACCATTGAAAATACTTCAGGTCCCCCAGTGTTTCAGAGGACATATAGAATTCCAGAGATCTACTTGGAGCGCGCCGAGGCAAAGATCAAAAAGTTTTTTGAGGATGGATACATCAAAGAGAGTAACTCGTCTTGGTGCAATCCTTTGGCTGTTGTGGAAAAGAAATCGACAAGAGAGATCAGGTTCTGCGTGGATATGCGTAAAGTTAACGATAGAACTATTCCTGATCGTTTCCCTACTCGAAACTCCGAGCACATTTTGAATGAAGTTTATGGCAGGGTGTTCAGCGTTTTGGATTGTGACCAAGCATTCTAACACGTGAGACTGAGGAAAGAGGATCAAGAAAAGACTGCCTTTTCGTTTCGTGGTCGTCTGTATGAATTTAAAGCATCTGTATCAACGCTTTTAATTCGAATCAATTTCATCAGAGCATTTTCCCTTACAATAACAGGCACAGAGCATGAGTAACGTTTTCAGGTGAGCGAGCATATTGATGGGAGCCACATAGCTTACCCGCAAAAATTGAGATTATTTGATTAGAAGATATAATATCAGATATTCATCTGTTGTAGGGGATAACTGGCTTTGAGGCTCGTCCACTGCGCGTAAAAACTTCCCGCTCACTCAAATAGGCCGGCTTAAGTCTGTCGATGGACACCTTCTTCTTTTGACCATTCATTTTCAACAAAAAAGTTTTGCTTGATTGAGAAAGAACTTGGAACGGTCCATCATAAGGAGGCACTAAAGACGGCCAAATCCTGTCGACACGCACCCACACAAAAGGGCATGTGGACAGACTTTTCGGGCAGTATTCTTTAGACGTGCCATGAAACACTATTGAGGGTGGAATGAGGTGCTTGAACTTCTGTCTTAGCTCTGCCATTCTGAGAGATGTTCCATATAGTAACTGAGTGGGCGAATGGATCGAATTGTCTTTTGGAGAAGACCGGATGCCCAGAAGTACCCAGAGTATGTGTGACATCCAATCACTTCCGGTCAGGCGAGTGGGTAACGAATCTTTTAGGTGTCGGTGGCAAATTGTATTCAATCAAAACTCCCCTAGTTGGTTTGTAAGAAAATGATTTTATGATTGCAAGTACAGTGTCTCGCAGGCAATTCAACATGAACTTTAGCCTATTTACTTTGACTATATCCTTTACTTTTAATATCTTCCAATTTCTAAAAAAACGTTTACCCAACTGATTGAGCATTTAGAGCACGTCATTGAGGGACTGGAAAGGCACGAGACAGTTGATGTTGTCTATCTTGATTTTGCCAAGGCCTTTGATAAAGTAGATCATCGTCTTTTGTTGAATAGACTTCATGACATTGGGATCCAAGGCAAGGTTCTCAATTGGATAAGAAGCTTCAATCAGGAGAGGAAGCAAATTGTTAAGGTTGAGGGATCCCTTAGTGACATACATGATGTCAAGTCAGGTGTTCCCCAGGGCTCCATCTTAGGGCCCCTCTTGTTTATAATGTTCCTTGCCCCGCTTCCAAAGCTTAGTATTACTGCCAGTCTCTCTTTTTATGCTGACGATACAAAGTTAGTTTCTGGTAGGAATGGCCAAGATTCCACTAGCCTTGCAAAGGACTTAGAACGAATCTACTCTTGGGTAACTGAGCGTAATATGGCCCTGAACGGAATGAAATTCCGCTCAATGACCTTCGGGTCAGCTCCTTTAAATACTCCACTCGTAGATAATGGAGGTAAATATCTTGAGCAGGTGTCATCTGTGAAAGATTTAGGGTAGTCCTCCAAAATAATGGAAAGTTCGATGAGCATATCCAGTTGAAAGTGGGAAAAGCTTTTAAAATGCGTGGTTGGATGTATTGTCCGTTTAAGTCCAGAAATAGTCGACAATACAAGTCGATTGTTTAGCCACATCTTGAATATGCTTCACCCATTTCGGCTCCAATGAGTTGAGCAGGTTTGCAAAAGGTCGAACAAGTCCAAAGTTGTTTCACTAGGAACATCACAGGAATGAGAGGGCTCTCGTATTGGGAGAGGCAAAATAAGTTGGGACTGTACAATGTTCAGAGAAGGTACAAAAAGGTATCTGATACTTTACGTCTTCAAAAGTATCCATGAGCTTTGTCCCAACCCAGGATTTAGGATCAATTCTAGTGACCGTATAGGCTTAATATGCGTTTTGAGAGCACCTTCAAGCCCTCAATAATCCAGGCTAGTTCGAATAATGAAGTCCACATCTCTTTTTTCTCGGGCTCCTTTATTGTTTAATTTGCTTCCCTCTAATATTCGTAGGGAATACATAGGCCTTGTTGATCCAGTAGCATCTTTCAAGCCAGACTTGGACAATATTTCAGATAGCATTCAAGATCATCCCTTCATTCAAGGACTAGCTCGGTCTGCCAACTCAAATTCGTTGGTAGACCAAATATCATATAAAGATTGAAAGGTAATTAATAGACGAATTATAACCTTTCATTTTAATAGTACTGGGGATTACATTCCCTGTAGTGGTTAGAAAGCCCGTAAAAAACTAAACCAAAAAAAGATGTTTCATCTTCACTTTGAAAATTTCTTAATTCCTGAGGAACCAAATTAAACAATTAAGTGCCGACAAAATTAAAGCTATCCTATTTAAATTTTTTTTCACAGACGGTACTTTTGTTTGGATTAAAGGTAATATAGCAGCTGTTCCTGCCTTATCATTTGGTTTGAAATTGAGACCCGGATTTGGAACAATTTGATTTAAAATCTTGAACATATAAATGATAATAAATCTTTCTTTCCGTCTTTCAGCAGAAAACAATGTCAGTATTTATAGACGTTGCCAGTAGCTTATATCGTTCATGTCACCAATATCTCTGGTAAAAGACCTTTGAACCTATTCGGGTTTGATTGTTAGTGCCACCGATGATGACGGATGAATCAGAGGTGAGCAATAATCGAGACGGCTCAGAATTAAGGATTTGAATAAGGCTATCGTATGCACCGATTCACGAGTTTTAAATGATCTTGATATCCACCCAGTAGTACTAACCTTTTCCAAAATATTTCAGATTTGATTTGGACAGGGGAGCACTTGTTAAACCAGTCAAGGCAATTTTTTTAAGGGGATACAGCACCATGTTTTTGCTTTTGTATTGTAAATACGCCATTAATGAAAAAAATATGTGATTTTTATGCTAAGGTTACCTAATTTTCTGAGAGACCCTTTCTACAAATGCTTTTCCTTTTAGAAATAGCTTAAAAAAGTCAGGAAACAGTTCAAAAAGTCCACTTTAAACCTGTAAGATGAGCAGAGCTGTAGTAACGAAATTACAAGTAACGAAGTTACAATAGTTTGTTCCTTTTTTCGAAAAATGAATTGTAATCACATAACATTTTAAAATTCTGTAATCGTACGACCGAAACACACAAAAAAATACTCATTACTTGTTCCTTTTTTGCACGCTCCAGAGTAGCATCTAATTTTTCGTTTCTTTGTTGGGAACTGAGGAAACTTGAAGCTTTTCGGGAATCTTAACAGAAATTGTCATATATCCTAAAGAAGGAAGCTCCGAGCCGAAGATTGTACCGAACTTAGCTTTTCCCAACGAGTGAAATAATTTCAACCTCCCTTGACATCGGTCTAACCAGAATAAAATTCAACCAAACAATAACAGATTACCTTTTACAGAAGTACTCCATTGCTCCTTGCAAACTCAAGAATTGCAATGTATGCCAACAAAAATCCTAAGTAATGATTTTTATTTTTCTCTTTCATTAATATTATCCTAACTATTAGTTAACTGGAGTAATTGACCTCCAATCGACAAGCCGAGGATTATATTTCCCTTTGAAAATATTAATACATGGTGGGAGTTCTTGCAAACACGACTGCCTTATCAGTTGAACGATTTTAAGCGTGCACAAATCTTGCAATTTTAGGAGCTTGGACTCATGAAACAAAGATTCAGTGTGAGAAAACCATCTTGCATTATTTATCCAGCGTATAGCTCTTTTCTCGAGTGTGGACAAGACCTTCAGTTTCGTACTTTGGCCATAAAATTCAATACCGTACTCCAAGACACTTCGGATAAGTCCATTATAAAGTTGTTTCTTTTCAATTTTCGGCACTGACTTGCGAATTCTGTTCAGACTGAAAATAATTTTTCGAATTTTGTTTGCTACACTCTCAATGTGACAGTGCTAGTTTAGTTTGCTATCGAGTTGTATTCCCCGAAATCGTATGGATTTTTCATTGGAAGTGGTGGAACCCACCTCCTCTAACCTACATCAGTGTATATTTATTTTGAAGTTAAAATTACAATTTTTGCGCTTGATAACCATGAATTTAGATTCATCTACATTTAAAGTTAATTTATTTATTTCTAGCCATAGGAAGATACGTTCCAGTTGAACATTTGTGTTCTCTTCTAGTTTATCAGGTTGGCTTTCAAAACATTGAAGCGTCGTATCATCAGCAAACATAATGCATTTCAAATTGCTTTGCTGAGGCATGCCGTTTATATAGATCAGAAATAAGAGAGGTCCAAGGATGCTCCCTTGGGGAACCCCACATTTGACTTTCAGTTTCAAGGATCTAATATTATTCACCTCGACATACTGGTACCTCTCAGACAGGTAGTTTTTGAACCAAACTATGTACCTACCGCGGAATCCGTAATACTCCAGGTTTTTTTTTCAATATACCATGATCAAAGCAATCAAAAGCTTTTTTGAGGTCCAGAAATATAGCAAGTGCCATTTTGTCGCAGAGATTCGCAGAAATATTTTGTAGAATTTTTTGAACTGCATGCATAGTGTTATGTTGCTTTCTAAAACCAAATTGTTCAGGGTAAAGGAGAACCTCTACTTCTAAAAAGTGTGTGGCAAAAGACTTATAGGACGATAGTTACCAGGTAGTGATTTGTCACCTGATTTAAAAAGTGGAATGACTTTTGCAGTTTTCCATTCTGTTGGTATGTATCCGGACACAAAAGAGATGTTCACTAACCTCGTCAACGGCACTATGGAGCTATATGTTTTAGAATTCGGTTTGATAGACCGTCCATTCCTGAACTGTTTTTCGACTTGAGCTCATTTATCACCGCCTTTATTTCTTTACATTTTACCCATTTGAAATAAAAAAATCTCGACTTTTTGGGTCCTAATCCGCCCATGAACTCTGCGTTATGAGAGGGACAATTTCCGTTTAAAGTTAAACCTATGTTTGCAAAATAGTTGTTGAAAATTGTCCCAACTTCTTTTGGATCAGATATGATTTGGTCTTCTTTGTTTGATTTGAGATTAAAAGAAACTGTCTGTGACTTTGTCGTGTTACCCATTACTTCATTTGCATCCTTCCAGAGGGTCTTCAATTTTTTTTGATTCACTTAAAAAAAGTTCTGCCAATGTATCTCTTTGGCTAACCGCACTACCTTGTAACATAGTTCTTTCTGTTTTCGTGACGTCATCAGCCCCCATGTCATCCAAGCATTTTGTTTTGTGTTCCCTTTATTACATCATCTTTTTACTATTGGACAAGCTATATCAAATGCCTGAGAAAACGTTGTCTCAAAATTGTTGAATGCCTGCTTGGGGTTTTCCAAATCCAACACCCAGTCTTTGACTTGCAATAAATCTTTAAGTCTTTTTCGATTAGGTTTTCGTGTGTCCCTAATTTCAATTTCCTTGGTCAGGGTCTTACTTCTTACTGATTTCATGCTTATTGAAGTAAAAGTTGCAAAGTGATCACTAACGTCACATTCAAGTATTCCAGATGACAATACCTCGGAACAGTTAGTGAAAATATTGTCTATCAAAGTGCGGGAGTGTGCAGTAATCCTTGTTGCATCATTGATCAGAGATGATAAACTAAACTGTCCTAAAAGTCCAATGAGGTCTGTAACAGTCTTAGATGTTTTCAGCAAATCAATGTTCAGATCTCCACAAAGAAAGACTGATGTTCCTCCAGTGTTTACGAGAATATCATTTAGTTTGTGGAAAGCTCGATTAAAATCAGCATGTGGTGGGATGTACACAGAGAGGAAGACTCTTTTTTCTAATTCAATTCCTATTACCTCACAATCTTCATCCATTAGTTCAAGGTTTTTAGGTTGGTTATATTTGTGGTCCACCTCCCCGTCTCCCGTCTGTTCGTTCAATTCCTATCAAGTCGTAGCCATTGAATTTCAGTTGAATCCTAGAGAATTGCCACATTTCCTGCATCGCCAAAATCTTTGGTGCTTGTTCAAGAAGAAGGTCTCTGATCTTTTCTTCGTTGGCAATAATAGACCTCACATTTAGAGACACTAGCCATGCCAAGTTCATGCTCTTCGAAGTTTTTACATATCCTAAATCTTTGAAATTTAATACCTGATTACCCCCGCTCAGATCATCATCACCTAAACCCAACTCTGCGCCAAGTATAAATACATCTCATCCATATTGGAGGTCTCGCAATTTTTAGGTGCTTAGAAATTGACACCACTTTTTCCAGTGTGTTGCTCTGAGAGGAAGAATTTGAGAAAAAGAAAGGATAGATCATGAACAGTATTGACAGGGTGTTTTAAACGGCTCTCTCTAACTTCATTTTAACGTGACCACAAGTATAAAATGAGATTTCAAATTGAACAGTCAGCAAAATTTGTGGATGCTTGGGAGCAAGATTTGAGATTAATGGATATTTGTCGGAAGACATGCTTATGGAAACTAAAAATTCAACGAACAAAAGAAGGACAATGACCAGCACAAGGGAACAAAACTCTATACTTTCTTTAAATAAGTCGATTCGCCTTTCTCTCTGACCAGGAGCAGTGGTCCACGAAATCCCAATACCAGCTTTGTTCTGGTACCAGGAGCCTCTTTCCTCAAATTGAACGCCTCTGTGTCGAGGCGAAGACGGTCCTTGGGAAAGCACGCTGGTATGTAATCACCAACATGTAGCCTCTTTTTGGCCAACCCTCCACGAGCCAGGCACCCGAAGAACTCTTTTTTATCCATCTCGTTGTACGTAGAACTCCACCGACGAAACGGCCCTGACTGGATCTTTGACTTTCGTCTCTTCACCAGGACTCTTTGCCAAGAAAGGCTTGGAGTACTTGATTGTACGTTCATAACCAACATCTATCATCACTTCGGCTAACTCTTTCGTATCCCCAGATTTAAGGCCTTTGATCACAATTTTGTTTCTTGCTTTTCTAATCTCTTGTTGTTTTTCCAATAAGTCAATCCTCTCGGACGTCTCTTCTATTTGCTTCAACATCACCAAAGACGTCTTCAACAGTCGAACAACAACAGACATTGCCTCTTTGGTCTTTTCCTCACCAATGTCTTTGGCAAGTAATTCCAGTTCTTGAAGGCACTGGATTGCTTCTTCCTTGGTTTCTGTTTGGGTTTCTCCCATCTCCACCGATATAACTTTTGATTCCTTTCGACGTGCAAGGATTTTGTCCAACATACTCCTAAACTTAGTAGGCGATTTCTTGCTACTCTGAGTTGCTTTTTCATTTTGCTGTTTCTTGGCTTAGGATGTCTCAATTTTAAATGGAGAGCTTGATTTTGCACGTCTGCACTCTTTGAGATCTGATTATTAATTACGAAGAAATAAGTACTCCAGAAGAAGATAACACATGTACATTTGATATTTGTAATCGGTAAGTGTTTTGAAAGCTGCTTACTATTTAGAAAATACTAAAATATTTACTCAAATACTGTCAAAAATTATCGTTTTTGAAACGCTTTCGGAAGAAGTGTCAAATAACAGCGAAAATTTTGTTTCTTAAAATCAGAATTGAATTTGCAACGTAACCTAATTTATGATACCTTGATATGTACGGATTGGAAATCCCCACCCTGAATATATCTATTTGACTTTTGAATAATGCCCAAGTCTCCAATTTCAAAAAGGCATGAGGCATGTTTTCATCATACGATTGCTACTGTTGAAATGGTTTAAATTTGGAAAATGAATTATAATTCTATTATGCATTTCCATTGGCATAGCCAAGCGAGCATGGACAAGTAGGGAAGGATTGCAGTGCTAAGTTACATGTTCATACGATGAGTCAAAAGGGAAGGGCAGTTTGTAAGAAGGTTGGATTTAAGCTGGATTCAAGACTCTCTGGACCAGATTTCACCCTGGTTTTGGATTCAAAGCTTGAGACCCCGGAGGTCTCCTTCCCATCACTAATACTAAGCAAATCAACATTATCAATGCTCATTAGAATAACATGATGACAGGAAATCTTTGAATTTTAGGAATATTTTAAGCAAAAATGTAACCATTGATTAAGCAAAGTATGGTCTTGATAAGGCAAAAAACCTGAAATATTGGTCATCTAAAATTTTAGTAAAAGTAATGTTAACAAGTAACGCCATTACATTTTTTGGCGAGTAATGGTTGCGAAACGAATTAATCTTTTTGACCATCTTATCTGTAATCCGTTCTTTACCTTGAGGAACGACTAATGCCCTGAAGATGAGACGTTCTATGGAGGTCGGGTCACTCAGAGAGCAGAGAGAGGCCAACAAGATTTTACCAAGTGCTTCCATACGTTAGCTGATCGTACACTCATTTAGTACAGGTCACGATCGGACCATTAGGGAAACACCCCAAAGATCAGTCGTGACTCGGATTGTACAGTCAAAATCCAAGTGATCGATCTTTCCTGAAAGCTTTCCGCTGCGGGCCAACTTCTTGGCTTTTGAAATTGCCAACTTCCTGGAATCATTACAGAAATTCCTCTTTGGCTCCCCAAGGTGATATTTCTCATCCATTCCGTCGTTCACTATGTGGGTGGATGGATGGACGTGGAGGGAAGTCCGGCGCAAAAGGGTTTGAACAATGAACCAAGATCGGACGGGGGCAGAAAATCGTACTAGCAGTAAAAGCCAGACTGCGGGAAGCTCATCAGGGGCCGAGCGTGAGACTCCAACCAAGAAAACTCTAACTGATGGAGGACAAAGAGCTAGTCTAAAGAAAAGATCCGAAGCAGGCACATATGAAACCGGTAAATACTGACTAGTAATTACCACCGAGAGTGCATTTCAACATTCATCCATGAAAAGACTTACTTCTTTTTTGAATGATGAACTAGTCAAGCAAGTTTGAAAAGAGAGATTTATTCCTAGGGGTTCCGAGGAGATACGTTGGGACTGCATTTTAGTTATAGGTCCCGTGAAAGAAATTCTTTCACGGAAATATCATGCTCCTTTTCAGTTTGGTAGCTTCTGCTAAACCGAGGCACACATCTCAGGATTTTTCATTTAGGAATGAGAACGCTGCGGTGACTTTTGCTCTTTTGCATTGTCAGAAGTCCGCCCGAATTGCCCACGGCAAAACGCTATTGAAGTAGATGAAGTAAATAATTATTTTCCTCTTCCCTCACAAGGTGGATTTCCCACCCAGCATAATTTGGACATTTCGCTTGCCTGCCTAACTGAATGGAGAAACTGACATCCCTTTGGAACTCGACTACTCGCGTCTTCTTTGCTTCCACCACAAGATCGCCACCCACTTGGCCACCATCGGAATAACCAATATCCCATCCATCCACTCACCCCTTCTCTCACCTGGGCTGTTCTTGCTTGGTTATTGTGACACCTCCGAAAAGCAGATCGTAATGGATTGGCTGTCGAAGGTAAGCCAGGCAGGCCTTTCACTCATATAATGTACAAGACTGGATAGACCCACTGCCCGCTCTGGCACCTATAAAAGCTTTTCCGCGTGGGAGAGCCTCCTCATTACCCTCTCAGCAAGTCACTCTAACGTAACCATGAAGGTGAGATTAAGTTGCAGGAGTTTGACCATGTCTTTACTATTTTGTTCTTTGATCTTTTTCAGTACTTCATTATCTTCTTTACCGTTTTGGCTATCGCCGCTTCGGAACAAACCAAGACTAACGAGGTCACCCCCACTGAGACGGTTGAGAACACTCCCGTCACCGGGACTAATCCCGTGACTGTGGATACTTCCAACTTGGGTGATTCAGTCCAAGCATTTGTTGATTCTCGCCAGGTCTACGCCAGTCCGCATTTGCCTGTTGTTCCCGTTTATTTCCGTCAACTACCGGTTCAAAACCCGGTCCAAGCCGTTCCACATCAAGTTCAACCCGTGCAACAGCCCGTTGTTCAATACGTGCCTGTGGCCATGGTAATGCAGGACTCTGGACGGATCATTCCCTTTGGAGGAGGCGTGTCGGGCAATGTCGGACCTTTAGGGTAAGATATGACTACTCTCTCAATCTGGGCTCATCTTTTAACAATCTAATTGTAATTGATTTTCATTTTCCAGAGCAAGCGCCGGACTTGGTTATACTCAGAACAATGGATTCGGAGCAGGATTTGACTTTGGATTGGGAAACAAGTACACCACTTATGGAGCACAGCCGACGTACCAAACCTATTACAACCCTCAACCTGTTTTTACTAACAACCCTCAACCAATTTATACCACAAACACCCCTCAGACCACTTATACGACCATCCCACAATCTGCTACTACCTCAAGTTATCATTATGGGTATGGGAGAGCTTTGGATTCCGTCAATGCGCCCGCTGTCCAGTACAAGGCTCATAAGCAACCTGTGGCTGTCCCATATTTCTACCGAGCTTAGAAATTGATGGCCTTGGCAAAAAACGGATCTACCTCAACCTTGAGCATTATTGCAACATTATCGGTATTACTTTCGCACGCTATTTGTTTGTAAGGTAAAATGTTTTGAATAATAAAAAGACTTGCAACAAATTGACCCTGTATGATGGTGTTGACCATAAACCACTGAAAATTGTGGACGTATCTCGATGACCAAGACTAGTCATCAGAGCTGCACCATTAGTCTTGTCATGCTGCAGGTTCGTCCTGTCCAAAGCTTCCTGGAAGCTCAAGAAAACTCAATTTTCAACGTATGCCTGATAGCCCTGATATCTTGACTAGCAAATCGGGTGAAAGTTTCAACAGACAGCCTCAATGTATTTGCGGCTGAATTGGCTTTTTGTTATGACTAGTCTTGGTCGAGGTACGTCCATAATTTTCAGTGATCTATGTGTTAACCTTGGGGATAACCTGGGTAGAATAAGGACCTTGCCAAGTTGGGTTCTTTTGTGGAATTTGATACAATATGAAATATTGCTTATGACAACTCAAATGGACGAACCACGGCCATTTCTGAGGGTGAGGTGAAAAGTACAAATCGCAGTCATAACATAGCTGGAATATCCCTACATGGCTACACCCATCATCAGTTGAAAAGTCTGAGCGAGAGGGCTGCCATCTGAAAACGTGTAGAATAAACAAATTACATAAATTTGATGGTACTGATGATTTTGCAAGAAAAATGTGACAGCAAGTTCTCTCTTGCCATGTCCTAATTACTAAAAAAGAATTGCTCACATTCACTTCTTAATTCAAACTAGAGGAACTAGTCTGTTGGATTCGCGTCGGTCTCGTTTGTTGAATAAGACGTTCGTTAGGCAAATTCGAATTGAAAGAGTTTCGTCAAGCTCAAAATTAATTTCAGGGGAACACTTGTCCATAATTTTAGAACACGTATGTAAGAGAATGTTCTAAAGTGTTTGTTGGTTGGACTTCTTAGTCAAATGAAAAAGACATCTGTTCCGTCTTCATTAGCCAATAATTGGCCATTTAAATGTCGTCCTATTGATAAAAAGTCATATTATGCAAGCATGTTATCCCATATATATTTCGAAATTTCCAGTCGTAAGTTTAGTTGGATTCTTTTGCGGACTTCCTTACCGCTATTGGGAATGGGATCCCCACCACCTCAAAACAGAAGAAGGCAATTTACTTTACTTGATTTTCTATTCATATAATATGTGATCCACCAACGAATTACATTTAACGGATCTGGCCACATAAATCTAACAACATGTTTGAAAAGCTTTGCCAACTTGCAACTAGATATGCTCATCGACCTTTCCAAAATTTTGAAGGACTAAGCCTAAATCCTTCACGGACGAAACTTGCTCGATATTTTTAGAGACATCATTTTCCAAAGATGATTGAACGGAATTATATTTCATTTAAGGCCATAATACTCGCAGGAACCCAAGAGTAGCTTTGATCTATGCCCTCAACCAGACTACCGGAATCTTGAACATTCCTACCACACATGCGAACGATATTCCTTACCGGAAAACCATCCGCGGAATATTTTCCTTCAGGTAATAACGACATGAACTTCTCTCACGAAAGGAGCAAGCAACCCAAGGAATCATGGACGTCTGAGATCACTATGGCTTGGAGTAGTGGCCACTCGATCCTCAGATCCGAAGTCTTATCCATTAGGCCACACGGCCACCCATCCTTGCCACACAACCCAAACAGATAGATTTGAACATTTAAACATGGGCTTTGGCCAATAATTTCAGACTTGAATTGATGGATCAGGAGTGCAGTTCTCAAACCACTCATGGAGCCAACAAAAGCATGTGTCTGACCGTGACAGGACTCGAACCTGCAATCCTCAGATCCGAAGTCTGATGCCTTATCCATTAGGCCACACGGCCACCCATACATGTCTCACAACCCAAACAGATACATTTGAAATTTTAAACATGGGCTTTGGCCAATAATTTCAGACTTGAATTGATGGATCAGGAGTGCAGTTCTCAAACCACTCATGGAGCCAACAAAAGCATGTGTCTGACCGTGACAGGACTCGAACCTGCAATCCTCAGATCCGAAGTCTGATGCCTTATCCATTAGGCCACACGGCCACCCATACATGTCTCACAACCCAAACAGATACATTTGAAATTTTAAACATGGGCTTTGGCCAATAATTTCAGACTTGAATTGATGGATCAGGAGTGCAGTTCTCAAACCACTCATGGAGCCAACAAAAGCATGTGTCTGACCGTGACAGGACTCGAACCTGCAATCCTCAGATCCGAAGTCTGATGCCTTATCCATTAGGCCACACGGCCACCCATACATGTCTCACAACCCAAACAGATACATTTGAAATTTTAAACATGGGCTTTGGCCAATAATTTCAGACTTGAATTGATGGATCAGGAGTGCAGTTCTCAAACCACTCATGGAGCCAACAAAAGCATGTGTCTGACCGTGACAGGACTCGAACCTGCAATCCTCAGATCCGAAGTCTGATGCCTTATCCATTAGGCCACACGGCCACCCATACATGTCTCACAACCCAAACAGATACATTTGAAATTTTAAACATGGGCTTTGGCCAATAATTTCAGACTTGAATTGATGGATCAGGAGTGCAGTTCTCAAACCACTCATGGAGCCAACAAAAGCATGTGTCTGACCGTGACAGGACTCGAACCTGCAATCCTCAGATCCGAAGTCTGATGCCTTATCCATTAGGCCACACGGCCACCCATACATGTCTCACAACCCAAACAGATACATTTGAAATTTTAAACATGGGCTTTGGCCAATAATTTCAGACTTGAATTGATGGATCAGGAGTGCAGTTCTCAAACCACTCATGGAGCCAACAAAAGCATGTGTCTGACCGTGACAGGACTCGAACCTGCAATCCTCAGATCCGAAGTCTGATGCCTTATCCATTAGGCCACACGGCCACCCATACATGTCTCACAACCCAAACAGATACATTTGAAATTTTAAACATGGGCTTTGGCCAATAATTTCAGACTTGAATTGATGGATCAGGAGTGCAGTTCTCAAACCACTCATGGAGCCAACAAAAGCATGTGTCTGACCGTGACAGGACTCGAACCTGCAATCCTCAGATCCGAAGTCTGATGCCTTATCCATTAGGCCACACGGCCACCCATACATGTCTCACAACCCAAACAGATACATTTGAAATTTTAAACATGGGCTTTGGCCAATAATTTCAGACTTGAATTGATGGATCAGGAGTGCAGTTCTCAAACCACTCATGGAGCCAACAAAAGCATGTGTCTGACCGTGACAGGACTCGAACCTGCAATCCTCAGATCCGAAGTCTGATGCCTTATCCATTAGGCCACACGGCCACCCATACATGTCTCACAACCCAAACAGATACATTTGAAATTTTAAACATGGGCTTTGGCCAATAATTTCAGACTTGAATTGATGGATCAGGAGTGCAGTTCTCAAACCACTCATGGAGCCAACAAAAGCATGTGTCTGACCGTGACAGGACTCGAACCTGCAATCCTCAGATCCGAAGTCTGATGCCTTATCCATTAGGCCACACGGCCACCCATACATGTCTCACAACCCAAACAGATACATTTGAAATTTTAAACATGGGCTTTGGCCAATAATTTCAGACTTGAATTGATGGATCAGGAGTGCAGTTCTCAAACCACTCATGGAGCCAACAAAAGCATGTGTCTGACCGTGACAGGACTCGAACCTGCAATCCTCAGATCCGAAGTCTGATGCCTTATCCATTAGGCCACACGGCCACCCATCCTTACACCACAACCAAAACAGAAACACTTGAAATTTTAAACATGGGCTTTGGCCAATAATTTCAGACTTGAATTGATGGATCAGGAGTGCAGTTCTCAAACCACTCATGGAGCCAACAAAAGCATGTGTCTGACCGTGACAGGACTCGAACCTGCAATCCTCAGATCCGAAGT
>NC_081447.1:13134431-13165784 GCF_007210705.1 Tigriopus californicus
TACATACATACATACATACATACATACATACATACATACATACATACATACATACATACATACATACATACACTGGAAATCAAGTGATAACTGCGTCTAACTTCACATTAGTATTGTGTATGCAATGTAAAGATAAGTCATGTTCTTATTATGCAATTGTTTGTTGTACTTGATAGGGTGGTTTCAAATGGTGAAGCTCCAAGAAAGAGCTCTTTCACCACGAGAGTGCGATCGTTTCGAATTTGCTCTTAAGCGCAGACGATTGGAGATTTTTCTCCAAACCTCTCAAACTTAAGTTGTGTACATAACTCCGTTGTCCCACGTTTGGGTCACCGATTTTGTGCTTGGTTTTGTTTCGTTTTTGATATATAGCAGGATGATCGGGAAGGACCAAAGCCAAAGGTTGGTGGGTACCGCGCCCAAGTTGCTAGAAAAGGTCATCCCTGAAAACAAGCCCAATGGCTTATGGTAAGAACTGGTGATAACCTCTTCCGGTTTTTTTCTTATTTTGCTAATACCCATATTTATTTGTAAGTCTTTAACGAGCCCCCCAATTAAATCACCATCATCATCATCATATGTTTTTGGTTTCCTGCTAAAATACTTCTGAAGCTTTTTATAGACTACTGATATTTTTCTTGCATTGCTGTAGAGAAACAGGTCAAATATTTTAAGTTCTTGGACCTCTTTCTACTATTTTGAAGGTGAGCGTGAAATCGAAAACTATTTATGATGGAAAACTGCAATGGTATTGTTGACGTATTGAAAGGTACACAATTGAATTCTAATAAAACAATTACAGCCACTCCCATTGTGCTCACAAGTGCAAGTAGACAAGCTATAAAGGAAAACAGCAGCTAGGGCAGTGGGTATATCCAATGTTTATGAACCCTATATTTTCTAAATGTTCATAACCCATATTGGATATTAAGTCATAATGAAAACACGGGCATTGAAATGAACCATGGCTTGAAGCCTTGGAAATATTGCATAATTCTTTCAAACCCTAAGTTGAGCAACAATTCAAACTTCCAACTCGATCCACCTATTCGACTTTCTCGAAGTTCGAGTATAAAACCGCATTTTCAGGTACTGTTGTATACTATATATCCCTGTTGTTTTTACTCGAAAGGAAGACTTCTTACCAATCACTCCGTCCGCATTGGGTCCTTCAAAAGTCACGACCTGGATCCGTAAAATAGCCTTGGGTAAATATGGACACCTTGTGAAGTGGACTTGGACCCTTGGCAAGACTCGGACACAAATCAAAGCCTTCCAGATTTATATCTCAATATTAGGCCTTCGCTAAATGTAGATCGTTTACATAAGCTAAGTGCAAATAAGTATGGAAACTTCAATCCCAATCCTTGCATAAGTCCTTGATATTATGTGGTGGAGCTAAAAATATGATAGTTGCTTGTGGTTTTTGAAAGTGCCAGTTTGATGACCTACTTTCTAAGTATATTTGGGGATCTTGTTCAGGCTCAGGATAACGCCTTTTCATCGTGAAAATGTTACAGTAATTGATTGTATGAAACAACATTCTCACAAAGGATTCCGTAACAAATCATTGCCCCAGAATCACCCTTACCATTGCTCCCGTTGACTTGTTTAAAATCGAGGTTCAAAAAATTGTGAGGATTACGGTAAATGTCAATGAGCTCATAAAAGGAGTCATGCATCAACCTGGGGATTGTAAGCACTTTTAGGGCTGCAAGATTTCCTTGACCTTGATTTGAGGCGCTCTTGCCAAGGGACAAATAGGTAAGCGTCAAGTCGCTCCTTTCTACTACTATAATAACTCGGGATTTCTTTTCCGCTTCCCTTTGAAACAGGAAATTTTATTAAACCCTTGGACTTTGTCGTTCAGCAAGGACCTCGTTAACCCTCTGCAAGTTAGATATTTGTAAAAGCATGTTGGATAAATTCTATTATAATTGTTCCATTCTAAACGGTGCACCCAAGAACGCAAAATGCGGCTTAATCGTGTTAAAATTCGTCCGCTAGGTAGTGTGCTTTCGAAACGATCCGACCTTTTCCGTGCAACAACGAACTCAATACAGGAGCAGACGAGGGCGAATTCCCCTCCCCTCCCTCAAAACTCATCATGAGGCCGCATCACTTACGTATGTTGCATACTTTAGTATATCTTGTTGTTGCTACTTCAATTTGAAAGGTGAATGAGTGTGTTCTCTTTGGCAGCTCATTTTGACAGACCACGTCGTGCCCACTTTCCCGCCTATGCAAATTTTCCCCCTGTACCGTTTGCCTTCAAAGGGAAAATGCTGAGGATCGCCGGTGGACCCAGCTCAGACTGTTCTTCTGTGGGTGTTACCGCCGAAAAAGACAAGGTAAGTATGCCTCCGTTTATTTAGTCAAAAAAATACAATGAAGGTGGGTTTTAAGTGAAGGAGAGGGTCCTAGAACCAGGTTAAAGTGATGATAGCTGGATGGTTGAATGGATGGATGGACGGACGGACGGAAAGAGCGCAATGATGGTACCGTTGGACAAGTCGCTGGTTAGGGAAATCACATTAGCTTCCTTTTAAAAGCGATTCGAAGCGCACTACGGCCAAGGCAAGCGCTGCAAGTCCCACATCAGGGCGACCGTAACGATCGGAAACAAACTGGCTTTGTACATTTATTCGTGCGTTACGAAACAATACCACGAATCAGGCCAGTGTTTCTATTCTACAAAAAAACACAGTCTGGTGCCACTGATTTACTGGCGAATGTTTACCAAATATGAAATGACCATTTGGGATACATCTTCAAAACTACCAATAGATTAATGTGACTTGATTGCCTCGACTATAGTCACCCTGTGCGCGAACGGAGAGTGGTGGGCCTCGGTGGCCTCGAGCGCCGCGAGCGGCGTTTCTCGTAGCGGCGACGAAGAGAGGAGGGAGATCCTTAATAATCTCGGACGCTCTCGGATCCTCGGTCCTCACGATCTTCTGGAAAGGTGGAGGCTCAGTTCATGGTGTGACTCCTGGTGGATCAGATCATATCGATGGTGATCTCGAGTTGTCGTGTTCCATGGAAACGTGTAATTGGTGTTAGTTTTTCTCCTCGTTAATTGGATTTTGAGGCTCAACTTGTGCAAATCATTTCAACGACAAGACCTATCAGAATCCAAGCTGGGATTGCCATCGGCCTTTTTTCCGGTCTTTCGACGAAACACTGTCCTGTACTGTCCACACTGTCCACTGTAGCAATTGGTACCTTGGGACCTCTCGGAAGACGGATTACATTCTTCCTTGAAAGCAGCCAAAATTGGCCGTGCTCCGTTCTGATTCTGTGGGATCAGGCAGTGGTGCATTCTGTTTGGCTCCCGGTTCACGAAAGGAAAATATTGCGGAGAGCATTTCTGGAACACAACTCATCATTCTCTGTGATTGTCGAGGTTCCTCATTTTCGTCCTGTCGGTCGGTGTTCTCAGGTGGTAGGAGACATTGTTCAGTGTCATTTCCTATCAGAAAGATAGACAAGGCCAAGCATCCATTCGGTCTAACGTCAAACTAAGTCGACACTATTCCCCGAAGCGATTTCAGCTCTTCCCAGTGTCGTCCTCCATATCCACATGAGTTCCTCTGGCCATATGTGCATCTTATATGCTTTATAGAACAACTTGCTTTCCTCGCCCCCAAACAATCGAGGACGTCGACGGAATAAGAAGACAAACGTTGAAGACATGGCTGATCTGGAACACATTTGAACGCTGCTGAGAGCACAGAGGTCTTTCAGTCTTGTTCGTACCCATCAACAGATACCCTTTCCCCATAATAAACGATGATGACTGCCGTGCCCGGAGGCTACGTGCCGATTACAGCCTTGACTCCCCAATTCTCGACGGCCAGTTACGTGAACAACCCAGGTGCATTGTTCAGCCATCAGGCTTTGATGATGCCACAACAACAAGCCCCAATGTCCAACATGAACACCATGGTCCAGCAACAGAATCCGGGACCCACGGGTCTCGACCAACCCGGATCCAATTGTGTGGTCAGTTCGGCCAGTCAAGTGATCGAGCGTCCCAGTCCGTCCCGCTCAGCCTCTTCGTCCAGTCCAGCCATGTCGGCCGGGAATGAGCCACAAACTCTGGCGGATGACGAGAAGTACATCAAAGAGCTCCAAGCGGAGAAGGACTCCATGGAGGCCTGTGGAAGTGAATTCAAGCATCATGTCTTAAAGCTCCTCGATCAAGGTAAGGAGTGCTCTCGATTATTTCCACTCGAACGACGAAAGGGGGGGGGGAGAATGTTCCTCAGGAATGCTGTTCCGCATTGAAGTGCTCCTAGTTTTGCGGTGAGGCTAATTGTTTGGCTTTCACTCTAAACGCTTTCGGAGAACAACAACATTGACAATGGGAACAACATCGCACACATGAATGAATGTTTTTAGCACTGACCGCCCAGTTATCGGACAATCCCCCTAAGAGAATTCGTCCTTCCCTTCAGTTGTGATTTCCCCGCGATTCCATTTCGACTCTGTACTTTCTTGATTTGGGAAAGTGATCCGGTTTTACGAACTTAAACTGTGAATGGGTTGAACGGACGACTTTTCGTCGGAGAAAGCTAAACGAACTAGACACAATATGTACGTACAGTCATCATTGCGGTGACACATATTTTCGGTTTGATTTGTGTCACAAGATCGAGTTCAAGGTTACAGGAGCTATTTGAGACGACTTATTCGGTTAGGCCACGACATCTCACAATTATTGGGTCTTGTTGTCTCTAGCAGATCAAGAAGATCTGCAATTCACCGTTTGTACCTGCTCCAGCACAAATCCCGATAGTTAAGCTTGTGTGAGCATTTGATCTGCCTTGACCTTTTTTCCTGAAATTTCCAAAGATGATCTTTTCTCTTGGCTCTTCATCGTTGTGTCTTGGGGACCAGTGAGCTTGACTGAGCAATTTTAGACAGGATAATGAATAATGTGCTGATGTAGGGAAGATATGAGTCGAGCAGGATTGATGGTATCCCAAGGTGTTTGGAAGTTGGAACCATTGTAGTGGAGCCTTTGGAGACTAGATCCCAGTAAGCCTGGTGCTCGTGATCGCCATCAAGAGTGTCTCTCGTACACACAGAGACCTCAAGACTACTCAAGACCCTTGGGTGGAATGCCTTAACCATTCTTTTTGGACTCGTCCATCGGACGCTGCAAGAGAACGAGCATGGAGATCAAATGCAACGATTAAGGCCATTAAACGCTACGCTATGGACACTCGGTTTTCTAAGGGAATTCCTCTCACTTCGTAAGATGAATAGCGAAAGACCTCGAAGGCCTGCAATCTGTAGATTACTGATACGAAACATAGTTAAAGGGCTCAGACAGATTTATGTTTACCATGAGGACAAGTACAGAAATCCGGATTCCGTTGATTGAGGCAACACAAATGGAAGGCGACTTTCACCTAATTTGGTGGCAACTATCTCTCTTATTTGGGTCCACGTCCTGTGGTCCCCAAAGACCTGGAGTTGTGTAATACGACCGACAATGCCTCGGGAAGTTGGGAGATTATCTTTTCAATTAAAATTTCTCCAGCTTCTGGCAGTTCGTGCTTAAGTCGTTCCCAAAGACTGTCAGAAGACCAAGTTGAAGACTCTAGGGCACGAATACTTAAAAACGTTTAGGGAGAGAGGGAGAAAGAAGACAAACATACATCCCAACCATCATTAAGACGCCTTCAGACTTTGGATCTTCATTTGGATATGGAAAGTCAGTCCATGGGAGGGATAATATAACTTGTGAAAAGATTCCCCAAAAGCAAATGGCAAGGCTGTATTCTTGTTTCTTTCTACTATTGTACCTACAGACTGTACTACTGTACTACGTCTCGAGCATTGACCATCGCCAAAGGGAATCCTTCGTTTTTCTATTGTACCATCCAAGACAAACGAGAACATGCTCCTTGTTTGTTCCGTGGAACATCTTGTAGTAGAGCCGTCGAGCAACTCGTTTCCTGGCTGTCTTGGAGGCTTCTGTTTATCAATGACCATCTGAGATCCCTTTGGCCATTTATTGTTGGCATCATTGGCACACGTTGAAGAGGATTGGTTTGACGGTTGGCTCGGCCTTCTCCTGTCTCTCCACCGTTCTAAGCTCTAATGGATGTCTAATCTCTGCTCTTTCTTCCTCTCGGTATAGTATGCCCTCTGAATGAAAAAGTAGTTGTGGCACACCACGCTCGCATACATTAACTTTCATCTATGTTTCCCTATTGTACACTTATATGCCCACTTAGGCCCAACAAAGGCATGAGAGAGCTATCCTGTTTGTTCACGTCAGACAAGCCCTAACAAGCGGCTCCATTTCTTGATTGCGCACGGTTTACTTACTAAGACTTGCTTGGTTGGTGGGGAAATGTTAAGATGCAAGATCCGAAGGGTGGGATACGTTCTTTAAGGGCAAAAAGATTACGCGATTACGCAGCACTAGAATCTGGTCTCCAATTCGCCGCTCTGGGAAGAAGACAATTCCCAAGATTCATTTGGCAAACATGAAATGAAATCTTCACGTTTTTTCTACATAGAAAAAGCGAAGGATAAAGGGAGGAAGGAGAGAGTTGCTGATGCTGTTGATGCTGCAATCTACGTACGCGTACATTGTATATATGTACGTACGTATGTGTGTATGTACGACGTATGTATGTATGTAGAACTCTTGGAAATGAACTATAATTGCCCTTTTCTCGTGAGTCGACATCTGTTGTTGTTCGTGCATTTTTATTTTCTGGCAAATTTTGACGTTTTCAGTCCTCCTATTTTCTCCTGGAATTGGCTTTGTACATTGGCCTGCGACGTCGGTGTTGGCCGAGTCCCCCTCCTCTTTAAGCGATCATGGATGTGTTTCGTAAATCATGGGTTGACACATTTACCAAAAAAAGAAAACGACGAGGCCGAGCGTTTTTGTTGGGCAAGATTTCGGAGTTTCCCGGGAAATTGATGGGATCTCCGGGCAGTGTCGCCACCCAAAAACTCGTCGTCATCCCTTGCCTTGTTTAGTTCCAAGCTCTTGATTACCCGAGGATTTAACGAGCTTCCCAGAAGGAAGGCGATGATGACATGACATTGGACATTTTCTGATTAAATCCCCACGAAACGGCAACAATCCATGCACTCGCCTTTCTGTGAACGGCAACCCTGAATGCGGTTCCAGGTGGTCGTTCCGTTGGGCCAGGATATGATGCATCGAGATTTCATTTCACGTGTTCAACTTGACGTACAATTTCCCTCGTATCCCCATTTTTTGCATATAGATAGTAGATGCATGCACATTTGAGAAAGAAGTCTCGGAGCTTTTTTTGTTCCCGAAATCAACGCCTGAGAGTGCGGTAACATGAATTTTGAATTTCGGGTCACGACAAAAAGGTCGTCTTAATCCTCCGGATGCGCCAGCTTTGTACGTATAATACTGAGTGCTACTAGTACTACCACGTACTCGTACGTACATAAACACACACAACAGAATGCTTCTGGTCGGAATTAGGTGAGAACCCCCACAAAAAAGAGCTCGGTTTTCCCCCCTGTTCAGATGCGATGTGTGATGTAGATTAATGAAATGTGTGAGAAAGTCTCTGAGCGTGCAAATTTTGGAGAAGACAGTGGGCCAAGTGCGAGCTAGCAGCATATTTAGCTCGTACTTCCAGAACAAGGAGTTTTATTTGACTTGGGATGTCTCCTCATTCTCCCGCTTTTTTCCTTCAGCCTTTCGTTTTGCCAAGTAAAAAGTCAGCCAGACTTGTAAATCCCGAACAATTCCGCTCTGGCTTCAACGATTAGCTTCTTGAAAATTGATGACAGGCTTTTATCGCCAGAAAAAAAATACAGCCCGCTTTGCTTCAATGATGGAAAGTTTTGAATATCGCACATTTGAAGCAAACAAGGCGGAATTCCAAGAATCTCAGGCATGCCACTTTAATGAACTGCCTTGGCAAATCTTCTCGGCCAAGAGTTCCGTCTTAGCAAGTTCATTAACGAGTTGTTTGACATGATACCAGAGGATTTTCGACTCCTCCAGCGGGATCCATCAATTGGCACTAATTTAGGCGGAATCTTGACTCATTGGATTGGCCTTGCCTCCTCTCGCTCCCTACAATAGGTACTATATGCCGTCTTCATGTTCAATCTCGGGCTCATCTCTCGGTGTTGGCATCTCGTTGAAAATGTGAAACAGATGTGCCTCAAGAGAATGAAGAGGAGGCAAGACTGAATGACCTGAATATAGAAAGAACGCACACCTGTGAGCTCTCCCCTCCTCAGCTTACGTTTTGTAATGTCCAAATGTCCTTCTTAAAAATGTAGCCAGGAGGAGAAACTGAGCTATTAATAATGATTTGGACACTCAAACTTGGGCCGTTAGGTGATTGGATGAGGCGATGAGTAATGGCCTCAAAACGAAACGAACGACAGGTCGGAGAGTCAAGCCCTGTTTTGTGTTTACGAGTACGTCTCAAGAACACGCGCACTTGGCCAAGAGAAGGTAAGGAGGGAAAGAGTTGAGATCTTCAATTACCGCACAACACGATTTTGGCTCTTCGCTAGGCTCTTTCTTCCAGTTTCAATTGTCGTTGGCTTGACAGACAGAAGCAGGGAAATTTTGACTTTAAACAAAGGTTAGCTTTATTAGTAGTGCAACTCCTCAGGAACTTGATACACGTGTATGTCACGAACTAACGGAGACATGCCTCCTGAAGGCGTTGTGGCAGGACGAGAAACGAAGGTGCTGCTCTGAAGGTGAAGTAATTTTGACATTGTTGAAACGAAACAAATGCCTCGTTTGCCAGGATGGAACATGTTCACAACTCAAAGAACTTGGGATTCCATTCAGAATGGAAAGAGCTTTAATGACCATGCAAATTCCCCCTGATCATTCACACCCATGGATAATGGGAGGAGATCAAACAAGAGCTGAGAATTACCTTCGTGAGGAATGTTTTGACTCTCTGTGTCTCCATTCCCCTGCCCCCCCCCCCTTCTCATTTTCCTGATCCCAATTCCCTACAATGACCTGATTTCATTGATATTCTTTTGAGCTACCCAATCCACGTTTGCATTGGCAACGTCACGCCCGATTATTTGTCTCTCCTTGAGCTCGTGTATCAATATCAAGATGAAAATGGAAACCTCCACATTGGACCCTGGCCAGGGACGATTTGGAACCAAGGCCAAGACAAGTGACAGTCGGAAAAAGAGAGCGATAAAAACGAGAGTGAATGGCTCACAAAGCTCAATCCTAATGAGTTCACCTTGGCCAAATGAAACGAACGACCCATGTTTATACGAAATATAGAAGGGGGCAGACTCGTCCCTTATGTCGAACGCTTTCGCTTTTGATTTGACACGGCATCAAATTTCTGGCCCAATGTCACGCCTCAGAACACCCGCCTACGGGCCTGCTTGCTCCAACGAGGCAAATGACATTCAAGGGATGCGATGAAGTTCCAATTTGCTGGTGATGCTTGTCACCATGAAGCTGTCAATTGTTTTCGGCGAAAAGTGACGGAACGAACCCGAAACGACACCATTCAAAGCTATCCATGTAAAGCAAGATCAACTTGAACAACATTGCAGAGTCAGTGGGGTCCAATGAGTTGGTGGAAAATGGCAAATGTAATGTTTTCGCATTTCATGTCGAGACCAAGCTCCTCCACCAAATGTTGTCAGTCGGCTTGATGCAGATTGTCCGCATGATATGATGGACGACAAGCTTCCTTTGAGGGTTTGACCGTTTCCACCGCTGACAATTCAGATTTTGAGAGGACTTGCAAAAGCCAACAGCAGCCACATTTCATCAATTCTCTGTCACTTTTGTTTCGCCCTCTGGCAAATTAAGTGCTCCTCTCGTTCACATTTCGCTACTGGATTCCGACGAAAAGAATACAAACGACGAATCGAGGCTTTTGAGTATCGCAACTTTGAGGACAAGAATGTCAGAGGATGTCATGATTGTGCATTGCATGTCGGACTTGAAGGGTCCCAAGTTTAGATGGTCCAACATTTGCTGCAGTCCTTTGTTCCCCTCCCAACCTTGGTCGGCCTTCGCCCATATACACTCTCTTATTAATGAATTTGGTGTTTACATTCCAAGAGGGCACTTGTTAGACTGGTACTTTTTTTGAAGAAATTCGCCGAAAAGCTCTTTCCACTTTTGATCATTTCAATGACGAACGATAGTAACGAAAGAGCCGCGCCTTTCAAGGCTCGTTCTATTCTCTTGCATTTCCGCACAAAATCATACGAAACTAAGCAAAGTGAGAGGAAGAGTGGAGAGAGAACGACTCACCTCTTTTCAAGCCTTTCGAAATTTGCCGTACATACTAGAATGAGGGTAAAAAGGGCTCGTTGAGTGAGCCATATATAACGCATCTCTTGCCCATCTCCTGGCTCTCATACTCCTTCCTTCTTCCAGTGCTGCCGTACCTGTTGTTAGGGTTGTAACCATTCTCAGAACTGACTCGTCAGACCCGAGCTATTTCGATTTTTTTCTGAGATGCTGAAAAACTCATGTTACTCCCACATCCCGAAAAAAATGGTCCTTATGGTGAAAAGTCAATATTTCTTGCATTTTGAGTTTTTCTCATGCGTGACAGACTTATTCTTCATTGAATTTTGCTTTCTTGACACAACAACGAACTAAAAGGTTTGAACTCTCTGGTTTTTAATGCGTAGACATAGAAATTTATCGTTTTTTGTGATACACTACTTTGGAAGGTCATTGCTTAGTATTTATTGATTTAGAAAGAGGACGACTCATAGGACTCGAGTCAGAGTACTAAATCAATCGTTTAAAGAGGGAAATGAATTTTGTGCGGAAAAAAGACCGCAGCATTGGATCTTTTCCTGATTCAAACTTCACTACTTCGCTTTAAAAAATTGAGCTCTGGTCTCAGCGGTGAAAAGCCTCGTAGGACTCGAGCCACGCACGCTTTAAGACTTGCTACCATCCCTACCAGTTGTATGCTCATTGCTGCTTGATGCTATACTACAGTACAGTACTCTAATTCCTCTTCTACGTCGTCTTCCGTTTCGTTTGACGCTGAAGGCAACTTTTTACCCGAGAGTCTTTCCACCGCTTCTGGAAAGTGATCCCCTTTGAAGTTCTCGGATTTGCTTTTAATGTCGAGTCTGACTCAATTAAAACCATGAAATGAGAGCTCATTGAATAAGGATGTGGATTACACGCCCACTAAATCGAAAAAAGAAGAGCCTTCAAGGATCTCAATTTTTCACCATGACAACGAGGGAAGTGATCAGTCGCCATGGAAATCTTATGCATCTCTCACGGTGAGCTCGTTTCGGTTACCAATTGAAAAAACAATAACAATTTAAATCCCCTTGGAGTTGAAAAGCTGGGAATGCCTGACCATTAAAACTTTTCTCGTTCTCCAGGCACTTGAGATCCATCAACTAAATAGTGATCTGATTTGCCAAGGATGCCCGTTGCATTTGTTCATCAAAGAGCACCTTCACGAGTCTATGGAATACAGCATATACTTCGACAAAGCAACGAAAGGAAGTACCGCATGCATAATTTGAAGTCTCAGGGGTGCCACAATTTGAACCCCACCTTGACTTAATGGGGTAACTTTGTCCGTCCTCGGACAAATATGAATCCCACATTCCATTCGCAACCTCTTTTGACAGGAGGATAGAAGTGGGAATAAACAAGAAGTTTATCATTCGCGAGGCATCTGACAGCGACATCTTTTTCATCCCAGTATCAGGTGATCTGGAATGCCGAGCGGGGGCCACCTAATTTTTCCACTTCGATTAGGGAAGGCTAGATTGTTCCTTCGAGTGAAAACGGAACCCAGTTTGTTAGGATTGGAAACCCCTTTTTTCTGGGTGTCCTTGGAAGGCCATATGCTCCAACAGCATCGGTAATCCAATTTCACACTTCAGTCATTGGAATCATAAGATGCTGGAGTTTTATGGCTCTCCCTCTTTTGAGTGTGGAGGCCATGGGTCCAAGTGGGTTTCGAGCCAAAACACGGCCAAGCGTGGAAGGTTGTCACTTGATTTGCTCGTGAAGTCAGTTGAGTTCCACATTGTCAATTGGTCCTGGAGGCATCGATTTTCCTCCTGGGTCGCCGTCTTTTGATATTCAAAACGATGCAAATGCGATCCGCTGGTTCTTCAAAAAGGGGAGCCGCCTGATGTTGACTTGACGAAGCAAGTCTATTTGTGCATAAACTTGGAAAAAGGTCCCTTTGTTCGGCTATTGGGAGGTGAATTGAAAATCGAATTTCGACTCGCTCCCATCCCACTCTCCTCCCTTGATGTCTTGGAAAGTGAATCCTCAACATTCTTTTCCTTTGGCCTGAACCAAGACAAAATGGAAAGGCCGTACGAAGGACCGAATGGCAACCCTCTTAGACATCCTTCATTACAATGCATTGGGGAATCATCGCAAGCTCGAACCATGATGACATGATGGGACCTCAAAAAGAGCCCCTAAAATGTTCTCATCACTTTGCCCAATCGCAGTTTACCAAATTGATTGGCCATCTAATAAATGCAGATAATGAACATTGCTTCCTTCATCACTGATATGGCCTCATTTTCGAAAAAAAATTGTCGAGAAACCGGTCTTAAACGACGCATACACACACATGCTAGAAACCATGGCGAGTTTTATTGTATTGATAGCATATGGAGAGCATGGCAACCACGGCGGAGTCTCTTTTTCTCCTAACAATACTTAAAACCATCCAAGCGGAATGCCGAACCATCTTCCCACGTATTCATCGCTTCGATCTATCTCATGGCTGAGGAAGAAATTTATTTTGAATGCACCTTCACTGCCTACTCCCCCTTTGGTCGTTGGTTGGTTGGATAGATGGTTGGTTGGTTAGATGGTACAGGAGTTCTGTAGGGTAGCGCGCATTTTCAATATTCTTGAGTGCTCTTTTCTTCCAATTCTGTTGCTAAAGTAATATAAATCCATCCTCATTCTGTCAATATTGTGCTTTGTTCGGATATAAACGGCATTTGAATCGTGTTTGCGGTCTGCTTCATCGTTCATCTAACGCTGAATGAACATCGGAAATTGTGACGTGAGAATATATCGGTCCGTGGTCGTCATACCAATGATAGCCCCCCCCCCTTCCCCTTCTTCCCTTCAGCATTGCCTGGCCGTAGCGCGTACTCAGGTACGTCACATTTAAACCACTCGAGTACTCATCATGGCCATATGGTTGTTGCTCGTGTGAAGAATTTCAAGATGAAGAGAAATCAATTCCTGTCGCTTAATGAATCTGCATCCCAGGCCGCTTCCGGCATGAATGTAATCATCATTTACCTTGTCGAGCGAGCAACGACTATAGTCTCAGCACCACCACCACCACCATCATCATCATAATTATGGTCGCCTTTTAGTGCTTCCAAGAAGGTCCCGAGAGGGCGTTACCGACTAGGATCAAGGAGAGATTGAGTCCTGACATGTCATTCTCTTTTGTCCTTGTCATCAGTCCAACCTTCTATGTACTCTACTCGTATGCTCAGAGTAATATGTAGGAGGGGCCCACTGTACAGAGCGTAATGTAGTTTTGTCTTGGGGATTTACTTACTTCCTCCCCAGTGGAGCAATCTCCGCATTGGACACGCTGACAATGGTGACAGCATGTTGGTATTCTGCCTCAACAAAAACAGCGAGAACACCGCTTATCTACTAAACCTCATTCATTTCTACTTTCATTTTCGAGATCCTCGGCAAAGGATGCGAGTTCATTATCATTTGCTTGTGGGAAAGCATCGAGGAGCACTTTGTCCCCTTTTGTTTATACTCTTCGCTCCATCTTGTTCCTTTATCTCCTATTTGCATATGGAGCATAAGCCTCAAAGGGGCAAGTTAATGGAGTCTCATCGGAATAAGATGCTCGATTGAGAGGGCCTCTAGATCCAAGGGGAGCTTATTGCATATGCAATTGTCGTCTTGAAAGGCTTGCTCATTGAGGGGATGTCTGAGAATTTTAGACTAGCCCGAGGAAGCGTGAAGCTTTCGTAGAAATTGCATGATGCCAACACCCCAACCATCGCTACAATTCGTGCACTCTCTCTCTGTCTCTACGGATACGGATATGAACATGGACTTGCTCTCTGAGCTTTTGTACTCCTCCTCCACAGGCATACAATCATCTATCGCCTCTGTACACAAAGTGTGTACGTAGTACGTAGTGTACGTATGAAAGGCAAATCTGACGGTGTCGGCTAAGATGCCCAAATGGTGGTGATATGCCATGTTGTTCTCCTTCTGGGTATGTCCCGTCCCTCGGGATCCCAAAAATGAAAAGAAGAGCACGACGTTTATACTTTCACATGCACTCAAGGATCTTGGCCTCCCTATTGGGCACAGATGTAGAACATGAACCACGATGTGCTGTTCCAATTACCTAGTCAAGTCATACAATCCTCTCTTCTTTCTCTCCGACAGTCGCGTTACCTTCATCGAGTCCTTTCCAAGATGCGAGAGTGAAGATTCCTGCCTTCCATTCTTCCCTCTTCGCCGCTTTCTTTCAATGCAAAGTGCCATTGAGCACTTCTTTTGAGTACTTCACTCTTGTCCTAGGACTCTCCTTGGACGGGTTTCCAAGCAACTATCCAGATTGTTACTTGTACTTACTACTTACTATCCGGGGCCTCTGAGCCAAATAAAAGAGCCCACTCACTTCGTTCGAGAATGAGGAAAAATAAACGGGGGGGGGGGCACAATACTCACGAGAGATACGAGGGCAACCATCTAGGAGCGCTCATATATTTTCACACAAACACGGAAATGGGACGACATTAGTACGTCATCTAGCCGCCAATCTTTTCTATACTGTCGAACGAGTGAAATTTGTCGACTTGTGCTTGTCAATGACTTCATACAACGTGCTTTCCTGTCGCTGTCGAGAGGATTCGTGCCACGACCAAGTGGTAGCAAGAGGTTCACGGCTTTTTCTTTCTTCAAAGTCCATTTCACGGTCCAAAAAGGGACCTGACCTTAGTTCACACCATTCTGTTACGAGGTGAACACACGAGGGACCAACGTTAAAATGACCCGATACCATATATTTTGTACAAATACGCGGACATTCTCCACTCACTTGTCCCAATGAGATTGGGGCCCCCCAAAATGAATGCAACTGCCCAAAATTGAAGCTCCTCGGCTTCCCCAGAGATTGAGAGGGAAAACGCAATACGAGTTTCACGTACTATTTCTGAGGGCAGCTTTGGCAATGGCCTAGCCTTCGAGGAAAAGAAAATAGGAAATGGTTGTCGTTGATGACGGAGGAGGAGAAAGAGGAGGAGATGCCATAGAATGGTCTTGTTCCAGGAGAGAGAGGTGATGAATAGGAGGATTACACCCGAGCTGCCATAATTACACTTGAGGAATAATGATAACTCGGGTTGCCATAATTACACTTCAGGAGTAATGATAACTCGCATTGCCAAAGCAAAGCTTGTGGCTTAGGGAAATAACATAACAACCAGACATTCATCTACTCTCACTGGTTTTAATCATCTCACCATGATCGAAGTGGAGCGACCTCATTTTTGGGGCACACTGAGCCCGAAAATCCATTGTCAACAAATTGCTCGCCCGGCTAGAGTGGGTCCATCCTCATATGGCGAGACCCGAGCTGAATTTTAAACCAACCATGGATGGTGGCCAGTGTGGGCCCCGAACCGAGCAGCCCTTTTTGTCCTCTACTAAAAGCCCTCTTGGGCACTCTGTTGGCTTCTGAGAGAATGTTTCATGGACTATCGAGTGAAAATTCCACCAATAACTCCATGACATCACACGGATGCTCTCTCGCCTACGGAGCCATGGCCTCCGATGCATCCTTGCCCCTTTCATCGCTCAACCCTTGAAATTGGCCGATTTTCTGAATCTTCATTGCTGCCCATATTGATTGGTCCTCCAAACGCCAGGTCTAGGTTGGTGTACGATGGCCGGAGGTCGAATTGATTTTCCTCCTTTGCCTTGCACAACGAGAGGGGCACTCATTAGCGATCATTCCTTTCAGAATTGACGAGTCTCTTCGACCCTTGAGCCAAAGAGCCAAAACGTCGGGGTTGACTCGGGTGCCAGCTCTATTTCTGAAGAGATGGGTACTGTAATTTCATCCTCACGACCTTGACTTTACCATGCAAAATTGAGTCTTGCCACTTTCTTGGTGCCACACTCCAGTTGTTATGCCGCTTATGAAGTGTACGACTGTACGTACTGCGAACGCTTGGCTTTGAAATCGGGATAAAAATGAGCCTGCCATGTTGGCTGAGAGACAAATTATCTGGCTGCTAAAGAACCTTGGTGTGAGACTTCTTCTCTCGCGTCATCGTCGTCATCATCACCATCATCATCGTTGTAATCAAAACGAGAGGGATTTACATCCGATTGCTCTCCAAGCCCTCCTTCATAGCACACGCACATAACCATCCATGACAGATCTTGGACGAGGAAAAAGGGGTTGCTTCTTCATCTTCCGTCCAGATCAAGCATCCAGCATCCAGCACCTCTAGGGGCGAGACATTGCCGAGTTCTCATCCCGCGAGATTTGGGTCTGGATGCATCCATCTACTCGAATTGAAATCCGAAAATACTCCACATACTACAAGTTGTATGCAGACAAGAGAGGATTCCTGCCTTCTTTTGCGCAATCTCGGCTCACGAAGAACTCATTTCATGAGAGTGATGGGAAATCTTGAACGGAATCTCGGGCGAGAAAGATGATCCTGACGACAAAGATGTTTGGTTGGGCAATGTGGCAGACTCCGAAAATCACAACCTGGAGGGCTCAAATCCTCCTCCCTCAGAAGAGAGTCGTGTGTGGGGGTATTAATTTGAAATGATTCATGGGATCGAAGAACCGAGACTCCATCCAGACCACCGTGAATCGGTTCAGTAAAACCCACCCAGTATCAACCCTCACAAGCTCTTTGACATATTGAAAGTGAAACCCAATACCCGAGCACAAATTTACATATGTCATGTTTTCTCGAGGAGGTGGAAGCAATTCTAATCGTCAAAAGGTTCAATGTCGGAAAAAAGGAAATTACTTTTGATAGTGTCACCGGATGAGTTTTCTTTTTTTGAACATTTCCAGGTAAGAGAACCTCGGTGCAAGATTGACATTTGCTCGTCCCTGCTTGTCTTTGATTCGGATCTCGTGCTTATTGTTCGTGTAAAAGGGCAAAGGCTTGCTTGAGGAGCTGGTGAGATGAGCCTCCTCAGACACTCAAGACAATATGGTTTGTGGGGTTTGAATCATGACCTTCGAAAAGGCGATGGTTATCATTCATCTCCAATCATTGTGTGGTGCGCTTGTCCTTTTAGAAAAAAAGCGCTACAATTTATCGCAGGGATCTTGAAGTGGGTAAAAAGAACCTGGATCGTCTTCCTCTTAGAAAACGTATTAGTGCATCCATTTGGCTAGGTCATCTCATTGGACTTATTTGGCATATCATTCTTGTGCTCACATGTCGGGTGCGAAGGAAGAGCCTCTTCCTTCAACTTGAAGGTTGAGTTTTTCCCTCTTTCGTGATAAAAGAAGAGGCGAAGTTTTTCCTCTTTAGCTAATGGTATGCCATGAATCCCAATTGGACACAAAACCTCTTAGACATATCTTCATGCACATTTCTAAATGAGTCGAAATGCCTCCCCTCCCCTTCACATTCTTTTTGAGAAAACTCTGAAATTGCTCTAAGATTCTGCTCATTGTCATGAATCAAATGAAAGTAGCGCACGTGCTTAGCGCTTAGCTGGAATGGGGTTGATGGAGTTTAGCACACATGCTCGAAGTTCTGCGTTGTATGTAGTGAAGGTAGGTCGCCGCTTGTTGGTTGAAGCTACGTCGTGCACCTCTGGCTTTCATGTCAAGGACAATTCGTTAGACTTGGATAAAGTGGTAACCCTATCCGTAAATCATAGTTACACGGGTGACATTGTACCATGGTAGCCCAACTGAAATCGTTTATAGAAGCTAATTATTCGCCCCCATGGAATGAATGAAAGGCCCCTCGTCTTCAATCGAAAGCGAAAGAAAAGCTCAGCCGACGTTTTGCCATGCCATCAAACAATTAACCAAAGTGCCATCGAGAGTCGTTTCGTTGGCGGGCGGCCTTCACATGGTTCGGCCTATCTCATTGAAGTGGCACTGAATGCGAGGATGCATGTGTCAAAATGAGCGAAATATGGGCACATCGAAACTAAAGAACCCTCGGGTTGATAATCATTACGGGGGACTCTACTTGTTCATCTCGTGAATGCAATCCACACTGCTAGCCTTCAAATCATTTCTCTGAGCAATGTTCTCAAGTCGTAAACCAGGGAGCTAGCTCGCCATTTCTCATTGTTTTCCCCTGAAAAATGGATGCCGTACTAATAGCCGTTAGTTTTTTGCCTCTTCCGGGAAGAGCATGAACACTCTTCCATCCTTTGTAGTATGTAGTACGCACACTACGTGGTCTATGTAGTAGTGGATGTGCAGGGTTGCCATGAAGCTGTTGGGCCAAAAAGACACAAACGACATGTCGTCTTTGAAGTGGCAATGAGGAATGACGATTCTCAAGTAGGACTTGAGATTAGAACGATCAAGGTAATGATGCAAGCCAACTCTTTTTTTCCTACAGAGGCACAGAGCAGGAGTTCTGAATGCCCAAGCGTGTACTACGAGAACACGTCCACATTTCCTCGAGGTTCTCCGAGTTACTTTTTTTACAACATCGCTCTTTCTCTCGCTCATCTTGAACAGAAACTCCGAGCCAAGTTTTGACAATTTCGGTCTCGACTGGTGATGTTGGTTTTTCTGCCATCCTCCTTCTCCTCCATTAGCAACAAAACTAGACCATCCATGCCAGGTGTAATTTTCTACTTAGGTGTGATGCTCTCAGTCTCTCAGTTACTGGGGCTGGAGCACACTTACGGGAAACACTTCAAGATGTCTAATCCCATTTCAATGCCTCTCGAGACCATTTTATGTCCAGGCAAGCATGAAGACAAAGCCTTATCTTCCTCTCTGATGACACTCTGGACAACAAACCACAACGACAGAAACAGAGAGAGAGAGAGAGAGAGAGAGAGAGAGAGAGAGAGAGAGAGAGAAGAGAGAGATGGGATTACATGCAGTGCAATACACACAATGTTAAAATACACTCTGGTCGCGTCATCTTTTGTGTTGATATCCAGGGGGTTAATAGCGATTCTACAGCGCTTTTCAGTCTTTTTGGACCCGTGGTAAAGTTTTTTTTGAAATGACAATTGAAGCCATGTGCGCGTATCTCGGCATTGCCTTCCTTTAGCTTCCATCCACCCATGGGTTCGTCGAGAGCGTCCAGTTTTCGGTGTCCATTCTCCAAATTGGAAGCGGAAAACAATGTACACGTACGTAACAGGATTGGGGTTTAGGTTCTAAGAATGCTCTTCACTGTTTTCTCCGCCCGTCTGTTATTTTTTTCGGTCAGATCTGGAGTTATGGAAAAATGATCGTTCAAGGCCGAAAACCCAACGAACCATGGAGCTAGCCAGGCCTGTCTAGCTTAGGGATGGGTTGGGTTATCTCTGGAAGTTGTTGTTGTGTGTTCACGTTCGAGATCGAAGCCTAATGACGAGTGCCTTTTGAACTGGAAGAACCAGGAATTGTTCCGTGAAATTGAGTAAACGAGTGAAATCCCGACCAGAAGAAACCAGAGGGAAAAAAGGGCTCTTTTCACGCATCTTGGCTCGCATTTGGTTGTGCTTGGCTAGCGATTCTTCTTAAGATGACGGAGGAATCATTTATCTTCTCTGTATATTTGGTTTCCCTCGGATTCTACTATTTCACTTAACAAAGAGGATGATGATGTGAAGGAAAGAACTAGTGTCGATTCGAGAAGCCAACGTCAGTGACATGTGTTCCCAGTGTTCCCGTGAGCTCCGTCCCTCTCTCAAGGGGTTTCCGGGCGAGACTCTCGCGTGTGCACCACGGACTTTGATCGCCGTTGGAGCCATTGTGCCGCATGCGGGCACCCGCTTGGCTCTTTTCATGTGGGGATATTTCCCCAGTGGCTCACATTCACTTGGAATTTAAATCCCACATATTCGCTCCATTTTCACAATCCCCCACCGACCGCAGTCGCTCTCGTTCCTTTCTCTCTCTATCTCCTCGATGATTTGGATGTAAAGTCGGAAGTTGGAGGAGCCCATTCTCACACACAAGCGTCCCAAAGAGGGAAGGATTCTCTTTGGAAAAGTTGTTGCTTCGAAGCGTTTCAAATGTAGTAATTCCCTCCTTGAACAAGATTAACCGCTCACTCCAACTCCAGATGGAACGGACCCGTCTCAAAATGGAACAATGGAAAACTTTCCCACCAGCGGTTTTTGAGCCAAGCAAGCAACAAATTGCGGAACATGAATATTTACGGTTATGTTCCGTTGAACCGTGCCTCACTGACTGGGTCTTCTTTTTGTTCCTTGAATTTACGGCTCTCGTTCTATGGATCTATTATGTTTAGCTGGTTTGGTAAATATGCAGATAAGAGAATTGCACTTCGCCTCACCCTAAAAGCAATGGCATTTGCATCCAACTTTTGGGTACAGCATCATTTACGCACTCACAGGCACGTGTACACGGAGTAAAGCTATTCACCGCCAAGCCACAATTGGAAGCTTTGCCACGAATTTTGTGGTGTTTGAAATGGACCAATCTTTCCGTGGTAGTCGACAAATTCATACCGTGTGCATTTACTTTGTCGTAGAATGTGATACCATGAAGCTGGGTAAAACCGTAGCATCTTGTACATAAATATGCTTCACTCTGCCGTTTTGATATCAACCATGCTATATTCGTTTCGGATCAAGCACCATATTCATCCACTGTGTAATGGCTTTTGCTATCGTAATAGTTATTACTATTGTTACAACTGATCCTTCTTATTGCTTAAGTAAGACATTTGGTCGAAGCTGACAGCATTGACTTAGGTATGAAAGGTATCTTACACTTATCTTTGAATATCCCGTCAGAAAAGTAGGAAAGGCGGTGGTAATCTAAAAGAGGAGCTGACAGCATCGACTTCACTTTCAAAGTTATCTTAACCTTATCTTGGAATATCGCTTCAAAGCAGTAGAGAAAAACGGTAATTCAAAAAAAGGAGCTGGGTGTATGCGTAAATAGACTTGACCGATCCATATTATTGGCCAACATTTAACTGGTCTGACTCGATTTCTAGGTTCATAATTGCTTGCAATAGCATAGCTTCTGGACACAAAGGAGATGCATGACCTTTCCTCCCTTGATCAAGCTCGAGCCATGGCCGGGTTCTAAACTCAATTTACGATAGCTTGGAATTCGCAACGATCCCGCCGATCCAGTCAATGTGAGTCTAATTCCATTGAAACGCTTGTCAAACGCCCTCTCACCTCAAATGCCACAATCATATGGCGTATCGTCCTGGTGGCTTATTCGTCCGCATATTCTCAAGGCCGCCAATACCAATCATCATCATCAGGATCTTCTTCCCCGATGCAGTCTTATAGTGCAATTTGACATTTGCAGAGCAATTAAAGCTCCCCTTCGGCGACGCTCGTCGGGAAGTGAATGCTACGTACTAGTTAGGGGAGTGCATTCATATGCGGGTTAAGAAGGAAGTGCGGTGCATACCGATGAGCTAAACGATTGCTTCCATGTATGTGTTAGGTAACCCATTATGACCTTGCACCTCAGTGAACTGTTGCTGGAGTCCTGCCTCGCTCCAATCTTTTCTACCCTTGTAGTCAGTCGTCTTATGAGGCGCCTCTTGAGGGGGTTAATGTCAATATCCTGGACAATAGTCGAACTGAATCGGATTGTATCATTTCCCGTCACGCCAAAATGCAAATTGTTGTGCTTGTCGTGAATGAAACGTCAGTTGGCTTTTGAGTCTTGCCAATCAGGGTTGGCTGCACATCCGTGAATCGAGAGGATGGTATTTCATCCCAAGGTGGGATTTGAACTTTGAAGTTCGCAAGGAAAAAGTGGGCCTCGATCATTTTGAATATGTAACTCAAGGTCAACTGGCAGTTCTATCTCGACTTGGATGAATAGAAATAGGAATGCCAGAGAAACTCGCCAAACAGACGAACCAGCAGAGGGAAGGAAGGAGTAAATGAATAGTACCAATAATGGTCCGCGGTCGTGTATGTAGCTGTGGTGTACTGCACATCATTCATTTTCACCACCAACACTCCGCCGAGCTGTATTGCTTCGCTAGCTTCTTTTTTCTTTTCTTTGTCTTCCTCATCTATCTGTTCGACTATGTGTTCCTCAAAGAAGAAAATGGTGAACCTTAGCTTGATAAGAAATGGATATTGGAAGGATTTAGGGGCTCGTTCTTGCCTTGGCCCCTGGACTGGTTTTCTAGTTTCTACTGTGTGTAGTGGTGCACTTTGCTGTATTAGAATCGGTCTAAGAGTTTCAGATTCATTCCATCTTCGAGTTGAGTGGTGTGTTTAAGACAGAGCTCTTGAAAAATTATCCGAGAGAGCAATTTCTCTCTTTCTCTCTCTCTCTCTTCCCACTCTCTGTATTCTTTCTTTCTTTCTTCCATTGCCTATCCTGAAAGAAGGGCTGAATGACTTGTACATTTTCCAAACCGCAAATTTCTTCCTTCCTTCCTTCCTTCCTCTTTTTCAACTCGATTCTACTTTTGCTCTTATTTCCTTTGTGATCTTTATTTTTGGCTGAGGCTCAGATCTTGGCAGAGTGATCCAAAAGCTAATTTATTTTGAGGCAAGTCAATGTTTGCATCTTCATTACCGGTGCTTCGATACTGGAAATCCTCCCCAAAAGCACACTATGTACTCTTCTCAATGCATGTTGTTGGCAAAATAACTTCCCTCATCTACGGTATGTGCTACATACGTACAATACATGGCCACTCTTGTACTGCAATGTTGTATTGCTGCTTGAATGGGGATCCCTTTAATCCCATAATCTTGTGGTAATGCTTGTTAAGGTTTTGATTACAAAAGGTAATGCAATTCATCCTCAATCCCTTGACCTAATCTTTTTTTTCTGCCTCAAGGATGGCAATCCCACATGCGAAGGCTATTCATCCTACTTTGTATCTGAGCATTGACACCCTGTTTCATCTCTGAAACATGTGCCATAAAATAGGAGTGTGATCTGGCCAGACGGCAAGACTTAGTAATGTGGACTCGTGGTTGATCTTGGGCTTTATCCGTACCTTCAAGAGCGTGACGCTCGAAATAATGTAGTATACACTATACAGTACTGTAGGTACAATGCACATGTTTGGTCTTGCGTGTTCGACGAAGACAATCCTTTGAAAAATCCTAGACTCCGTACCACCCTCAAGTCTTGTGTGAAAAAACGACGGGGACCATTAATTGTACTGGCAAAAAGAACTAGCTTCTGTGTGTGGCTGCCATATTGTGGGCGGTCATAAATCTTGAGATGGTAATTTCATTGGATTAAACCCGCATATCTGACGCCACACAAATCCGAATTTGTCGCAAGTTTTTGCATCCTGCTGTGTTCCTTGGAAAGGAGCTCGTAATCAAATCATCAAATTCCGAGAGAGAATCGAAAGCCCCAAGGAGAATATGCACTCAAATCCGGGTCTTGCGTGTTCGTGGCTACCTAAATGCGTGCCGATTGCGATTTGGTGAGAAGTTCGAGGTTTGACTGGGTTTTCTTTAGCTTTATGGCAAAACTTCCCTTCCCACCTTCACTCCCTTCCTCGCATCTCAGCTCTCTTCTCTGGTCTTGTTTTCCACTTCTGATTCCTCCAGGAGACTTTTCCAGGCCTGGCTAATCAGTGACAATTCTTTCAAAGTGCCTCAACTTTACAACACATTTTTGTCCAAATCATCTGAGTTCGAATTCCCCGCCAATCTCGAATGCTTTCAAGACGTCATTTGCTACAGCTGTTCCGTAGGTATTGTTCGTTCCTTTTTGGGCAACGGTGGGTTTCCCGCTCAAATCAAAGGCCGGCCGCCTCGGTCAGTGAGAAATTTCGATTCCGATATTTTTCTCATTCTTTTGGTGGAGCCCATCGGCTATTCTTTACAAACGTTGACTTTCCAAGAGGGACATTTTGCCCCACATCGGCCCTTTTCTCACACTCTTCCATCTTCTGACTTGTGAGTGGGGAAGACGGAAGCAACCAAAATATTATTATCGATCTTTCCTCTCTGCTTTGTGGCTTTTCTCCCCGACGCTAACCAAGGGATCTTAGAATGGCCTTCTTCTCACTGCTAATCCGGGATTTGTCCTAATTTCCACGGCGAAACGAAGATTTCAAGCGGAAACTTGTCGTCTTCATCTTGCTCTTTTTCTTTCACTTCACTCATACGAACTTGAAGCAATTGGCCTTAATCATAAGGGAGACGAAGGCCGGGCTCTCTCACGTCTCGCCTAATATGAATATCATTTCTGAGCTTTTCCCATGGCTAGCCTCCAATGGGACCAATAAAAAGTCCACAAATTACATTCTGCAACTCGACTCACACCAGTCGTCCCGCTCGAAGCGTGTCAGGAGATATCCTTGCTTCACCTGGTGGCACTTGGATTAATTGTTCCCAAATTGGAACATGGTGGGAATGATGACATTCCTAAAGATTCATTCCTCTCCTGGTATTTTGAATTCATGCTTTTTTTTGAGAGCTCCCTGGCACGTGAGAGATCCCCACTCATTCCAGGAATGTTTGTGGGCGACATGAGGTTATTTATTTCCACCCATTTGTATTTGAGGACAGTTTTATTGCATTCGTTAAATGACGGAAATTAAGTGAGTGCTCTCGTCGTTTGAATCTGAGAAGTTCGAACTCGCTTCCCACGAGTTCACTTCTAATCTGCAAACTTGAGGGCCAAGACGGAAAAAACTACCTAGAAGCCGAAAAGACTTCATCGACTTCGAGCGAGCCGCGCCCTTCCATTAGAGATCTAATCCGCCATTATGCCATCCTCTCTCATTGAGCACCTCGGTTTGTGCTTGACAGGATATACTATGAAAAATTCGCTTACGATCCCCAACGTTTGAAGTCAAGTCAAGCCAGCTCAATCATGATCATTACATAGTTTATGAATGACCGCTGATCATCAAGTATTTATACAGGATCATCATCTGATCTGTCCAAGTTGGATGAGAAATTGTCTCGGATTTTGGACGGAGTGCTTTACCAAATGTGAACAAGCTCGAGAATGTAGTAAGTGGCTGAGGTTCAGATACATTTCGAGGAGATTGAGGATTGACTTCTCTCATGGAAACTGACATGTCTGCTTGCTTGGACAGCGTTGACAAGCGGGGGAAATTAGATTAGAATGCAATCAATAAGTAAGCTCTCTTCTCATCATTGGCCTTACGTTTACGAAAGAGAGGAAATAAATAACTCTGACAATCCTCTTAGCAAAGACGAAGGAGTGCTCCCAAGTCCCAAGCTTTATCTTGTCCCATCCCCCCCCCCACGAGGCCAACTTTTGTTATACTCTGTGACTGCAAAGTTCTTGTCCTTGGACATAACTACAATAGTTCAAGTATGACTCAAGCGATGTATTTTGTTTGATCAGGTACATGGGTGTAGATCTGTTCCACTGTTTAACTAAATATGGTAAAAAATCGAAGCCATCAACCTTTATGACAAAGTATGGTTTTCTTCATAGCTTTGTCAGGGTGTTTGATTTGAATTGTTACATAGGCTTTGGTACATATTATTGTAATCTACTTTTAGGGATTGACAGGCTAGTATTTTTTCTCCCGATACAAAAAATGCCTGTTATTTTCACCTAGAGTTTCTTGCTTTTGGTAGTGTGAAGTAGGGACATATTGAAAATAGATTGTTCCATGGAAGATGAAACTGATGCTCCATTTTCACTGCAGTTAGAAACTGCCAGATCTTAGCGAATGAAAAAAGCTTTAATTGTTGAATATGATCTGTACATCTTTGAAGATGTTAACCTTGGCTCTTGATGTGAAACTACCCATCTATTCGAAAAAGACATATTGACAAGCTCCTTCGATGGGGATTATGACTTTTGGGTCACAGTGCAGTAACATAGTACAAGAGAAATCCGATGATGTCATTGATATCCATCTATTATTTTTTCCACTTTTTTCAACTAGAGCTATACTCGGCCGACTTCTAATCTATCATTCATTTCCTCGGATCAAATACGCCGTTTTTGACCTGTGTACTTCAGAAAGCAAGGCCTCGATATTGATCCAGTATGGGGACAGAAAGGACTTCTTGGCCTTTTGGTAAAGATCCAGATGAGCCGAGAGCCTTTTGTAAATGGAGAATGAGGATGCTTCTCAACCATGACACATCAGTATGTTAATGATATACAAATACTCTAAGCCACTTTGAATACTAAAGAGGAAGTGCCTTCTCGATTTCTTGTCGGTGTGTTACGCGTACTATGTAGTGTACACCTACCACGTGCTTGCTCAGGGGCCACTCTTGAGTCTTGAGCATAGGAAGATTTCCTTTCTCCTGTTATTGAAGCTTTCGAGAGTTCTCCTCATCTAGGTACGTAGACATTAACTCAGTTTTTCGCCTCATGGTATTCAGTACTGTACCAGTTAGTCAGGCTTGCACTACTTGAACGCGTGTTTGGAGGCTTTCCATCACTTGGTTTGCTCACCCGTGGTTCGTAATCATGAACATTTCGGTCCACGTTCCTCGGAGACGCAGTGGATTTAGTGTTATACATTTTCGATACCCATAACCCACTGAGGCAGGTTTTTGGAACGAGCGGTGAAGGACTCGAATACGCACTATGCGGCCTTGATCCTCGAGATTGAAACTCGTAGCAACCTTATAGGAAATGAAGTTCTTTGGTGCGTTCGAAATTTTCAATATCCCTCCGGGTATGTTTTCGGCTCATCTTATGGTCTGGATATAGTTCCTGTCGTCAACATGGCGAGCGATCGACCCTAAGATCCGACCTCAAATTGGTTCTGTCAATTGCACCCGTTGTCAACCTAACTGTCCATGTACTACACATACAACGTAATCCAAAAAAACGAGCACCGACGGATTGGTCCTTTCAAGACTTCATCCATATAAAAGGGTTGAATTTCTCAGACAAGTTGATCATTGGCAATTTCAATTTGCTATGACGAACTGAATGGAATGATTCCTTGAGCCAGATTGTCATACTGAACTCTCTATTATAGTGAGAGGTGAGATTACGACCAGAAATGAAGTGCAAGATCCTTCCGACATCGCCCCATAAATATGTATGAGATTGCCCTGTATCTGTCATTCCCATGGTGAACAAAAGGTGTTGGAAGAGTCAAATTTTGGAAGAGGGCTCTCAAAATGAGGTAATAACTATGTGAGAGATGGCTGCCACACAACTGGGCATGGTCTGGATGGAACCTTCCTTCCTTACACTTTCAACTCTCATTGACACATCTTGTCAAAGACGAATCAATCTTCATTTACCTTTGAACGTCGCGAGGAAAACCCACTTTTCCAATTACAGTTTCAGCGTGGCATTTCCACTCCCAGAATTTTGGAATTGAAAATGTTCCACCATTTCTCCTCAAGGACTGAAGTGTCCTTTGTTCAAGTATGGTGGTACATATTTGGATGGGATAGAATGGGGATTAGATTAACCTCAAACAATGTCGCATTCCAAAGAGTTCCCTTCCCCCTCTTTGAATATTTTCAAAGGAAAAGAATCGAGAATTTTCGTACCCTGCTGGCGAAAGAGCTTTGGGCTCCTTTGAAAAATTGATTTTATGGTTTTCTCTTGGTTATTTTCAGGTATGTACTAACATGGATCCTAGAAATCAACTAGGAGCTCCCCAAAGAGATCAAGAGGGATTACCGTTAATAATAGAAAGGAACCCGTGCCAAGGGGAATGAAGTTGGATCAGAGTTGAGGTTAGCCAAAGATTTGTGTCATTCCCCCTCTTCCTTCCCTCTCCAAGTCCAGAATGAGCAGCATCAAAATCAAAGCCAGATTTCCCGGCCAGAGTTGAGTTCAAGTCAATGATTTGCTCCGGAAAGCATTATACGTTAAGAGCATGGGGATGAGTTATGGCCATTTTTAACAGTCTCAGCTCATATTTCATCAATATTTTTCTTGTCCTGGAGTCCCAGCAAACTGGTTCAGACTCAAGAACAGACCAAGGTGCCTCCGCTCTTTCACATTACCTCGAGGAATGAAAGAACTATTGCAAAGTTTTACACAAAAGAACTCGGGGATGGCTGGATTTCTAAATTAGGGGGGTCACTGAAAATTTGAAACGCTCTCAGTTGGAGGTCAATGTGTGAATGGTCTTGTCTAGCCGAATGTTAAACAAGATGTTGAACGATGACTGAAAATGGAAACATGGAAAAAGTTGCCCTTGTCTGGCACACATGTCCAACGCCAATGAAAAGCAGATCACATACGGAAATGCAATGTGAGCCATGGGTGAACTTTTGTGGTCTTATATGCCATCTCCGTCTGTGGCATCCATGCTTGAAACAAAGTTACTTTTGGTATAAATCATCTCCGAACTTTCCCTTTTCTACACCAGATTGAGCACTAGCAAAAACTGTCGGGACCCGTTTGAGGTCGATTAATCCGTGTACCATGCTTTCACAAGGAGGAAATTTTGTCTGCGGCCCCCCTCTTGATTGTTCCTTTTCCTTGGGTTTCCCCAGATTGGGTCGTAGAATTCAGGAAATTTCCAAAGTGCCTGGTGAGTGAGGTGAGGTGGAAGGACTAGTGTTCTCGATGAAAGTAACTCCACTCATGCTGAAATTGAGAGGATATTTCGCCAATGAAATCCACTGAAGCTCAGTCTGGGACGCAAGGGGACTAGGATAAGGAGCCAAAGAGAGAAGACTTACACCTCATATAATTTGGAAGGAAAACTTGATGGGCCTTGAACTTTTCTCTCCCACGGGAAGGCAACAAATGGTCATAATTTTGTTATGCGAGGTGGCCCTTATGGGCATTTTTGTCAAAAAGTTGCGTGTGAGTGCTCGAAAGGAATATAGCTCAGAGGAAAGATAGTTTACTAATTTGCAAGACTTAACTTTATCCTGTCTTGGGCGCACATTAAGACCTAGAACTAGATATTGTGACGAAAAGAGGCTTCGATTCTGATGATCCTCAATGGCTTTGGTCAAGAGCTCCATGTTGGAAGCTTCTTTTGGCATCCAATTACTTAATCAAATATTGACGGGCTTTGGGGGAAACATGTTTTTAGATAAGTTAGAAGTTTCGATGGGCAAACATGGCTGTGCTTTAGTTTCGAAATGAGTTGGACCAAGCCTACCCATATGTTCCCAATAAAGAGTGGAAGCTCATAAATCCTTGGCTCATGTGCATGGAGTTCATTCATCTGGGCGTTAAATATACGGTAAGGCTTTCCCAAGCCCAGATTTGTGAGCAAACATTGACGGATGAGCCCGGGTAAGGAGGCCGCGATGTTGGTTAGCCAAATGGCCAAAATGGGATAGGAAAACAACCACTTGAAGATTTGGAAAGTAAGAACAATATTTGCTGAGAGGATAAGGTCTCAGGAGACGTGAAGGAGATTTACCTCCGCTCTCATCGGTCAGATGGTATCTCGAACCGAGCTCAATAGGTTTAAGCGATATGGGAGATATATCCGATTTTTTGCACTCCCCCTCGTTCTTTTCTCGTAATGAACATGTTCAGTCAAGACTAGACAGATTTATTGGCAGGCTTGACTCCTTTTCTTGGTCACTCCATTTTCAGGGGGGGCCAAGTGTTCCTCTTGATTTAGCACAAAGCGCTTGTGTGGTACCAAAAGTGAAGCCTGAGCATGAGAGCCCCACAATAGTCCTGAAATAGAATTCCAAGACAGACCGAGGCTGGTGGTTAAGGGGGCCAGGGTCGGTCTTGGAATGGATGTTGCACGAGAGAGTGATACTCGTACGTACGTACGTAGGCACGAACGAATGTGGGCGCCTGTGGAATCCACGTAAATGAGATTATTGTCCTCGCGTGGATGTCAAAAGCCAAGTGAGGTCGTCGAGCTAAATTGAATCTCTTCCCATCAAAAGGCTCGTCTTGAGCTTGGCTCACTCTCGCTGTCACTGGGTGGAAGCAGCTCATTTCTCTCCTTCGCCAGAAGATAGATAGATAGGAACGAGTAGGGTCTCTGACTGGCATGAAAAGAGACGAAATCTGGTGGCTCTTCACCACGGTTCCAGAGAATTCCGTGCCCTAAATGCGTTCCAAGCTCACTTGGAGGTCTGTTAATGGGGGATATTAGATCCGAGATAAGACCAGCGGTTTTTTTAAGGCAAGTGAATCCAAAGAAATGGACGACGAGAGCTCGAAGCGATCTTTCTAAGCGATGATGCTCCACTCTCTCTCTCTGTCTCTCTCTCAAAAAGAGATCACCACCTAAAAGCTTTCTAACTTTTCCTTGATGACTTCATGTGTAGCTCCTCACATCACCCGAGCGACGTACGAGTGAGTGAGTGAATGAGTGAGTGAGAGTGAGTGAGTGAGTGAGTCAAGTTAAGTCGGCTTTCTTGGCGCTTGGGGAGTGCAACTTGTCGGAGTAGGTCTTCATTTTTTCAAAGTTTGTGGCTTAGGGTGGGAAGGCCATCTGAAAGATTAATTTCCAGCTCCTTTCATGGGCTTAACGAGCTTCTGTTGCTTCTTTAATGAACACTAATTAAATGCCAGTTCTTGCTAGTATCGGCTGGAGAACGAAAAATCCCGACAGATATTTGGTAACAATTTGCCCATTTCTGCTCACGCTCATCGTGATCGCTCTCTTTGAGGGAAATTGTCCTCGGAGACACACACACACACACCCTCGTTCACTCGCTTACAGCCTCGAGGATGAGCTCTTTCTTGTCGTTATTCATCAGAGAAAAGTAATTAAAGTTTGCCGGGAAATGACAACACGGACAGGCAAGGTGTGGAATGATTGAGCGAAAATGCAGTGCTACAGACAAATATGACGAAAGCAGGGCGAAAACAAAATGCTTCGGGGGAAAAACATGTCTCTTTGAGGGTGTCAAATGCATACCTTGACATCCAAGCCCAACGACGTGCTGGGAGATATCGATAACGACCATTACTTTTGGCCCACCATCCATATGGGCACGATTGGGCAGCTCTGCCAAAAAAGGTCCATGAGTGTGCCAAAGACCAGCGAGCAGCCGTACAATTTGCTGGAGCCTCATTTTCTTGGCTGATTCACTGAAAGTAAACGTAATTTTCTCTTATGCAAAAAACGTAGTCCTTGACAGAGTTGCTTCAACAGTGGATCAGTGGAAGGGAATATTTCTCGTCGATGAGGTGACTGCGTCTTGTTTTTTGGGCCAAACAGATTGTGGATGGCATTTTTTCCCCAATATATTGGTCTCGGACAGGTTTGAGGCCGGTTTGTGTT